>NW_028246918.1:0-137474 GCF_964263255.1 Lissotriton vulgaris | reverse complement strand
GTAATAACTCACATCCAACGTCATTTAAAGTCAAAAGATTAAATATTAAAATTTCATCAATATTGACCATTTTTTCAACGTTCGACTGGTCCGGGGTCATCGTTTTTCATCAGAAAATTGATTTTTTGGACTCTACCAAAAATGATTCAAAATGTCATTTGGATCGGGCCTCATGTTGAAAAACCACTTTTTAAACCCTCACAGTGACCAAAATTGCCATTTTTACAGAGTTTTGCTTACTCAAAATCTTCAATTTTGACCAATTTCAGGCACAGAAATGACTTTAAACACACTTATTTTAGTTGAAAAAGTAATAACTCACATCCAACCGTCATTTAAAGTCAAAAGATTAAATGTTAAAATTTCATCAATATTGAACATTTTTTCAACGTTCGACTGGTCCGGGGTCATCGTTTTTCATCAGAAAATTGATTTTTTGGACTCTACCAAAAATGATTCAAAATGTCATTTGGATCGGGCCTCATGTTGAATAACCACTTTTTAAACCCTCACAGTGACCAAAACTGCAATTTTTACAGAGTTTTGCTTACTCAAAATCTTCAATTTTGACCAATTTCAGGCACAGAAATGACTTTAAACACACTTATTTTAGTTGAAAAAGTAATAACTCACATCCAACCGTCATTTAAAGTCAAAAGATTAAATGTTTAAATTTCATCAATATTGACCATTTTTTCAACGTTCGACTGGTCCGGGGTCATCGTTTTTCATCAGAAAATGGATTTTTTGGACTCTACCAAAAATGATTCAACATGTCATTTGGATCAGGCCTCATGTTGAATAACCACTTTTTAAACCCTCACAGTGACCAAAACTGCCATTTTTACAGAGTTTTGCTTACTCAAAATCTTCAATTTTGACCAATTTCAGGCACAGAAATGACTTTAAACACACTTATTTTAGTTGAAAAAGTAATAACTCACATCCAACCGTCATTTAAAGTCAAAAGATTAAATGTTAAAATTTCATCAATATTGACCATTTTTTCAACGTTCGACTGGTCCGGGGTCATCGTTTTTCATCAGAAAATGGATTTTTTGGACTCTACCAAAAATGATTCAAAATGTCATTTGGATCGGGCCTCATGTTGAATAACCACTTTTTAAACCCTCACAGTGACCAAAACTGCCATTTTTACAGAGTTTTGCTTACTCAAAATCTTCAATTTTGACCAATTTCAGGCACAGAAATGACTTTAAACACACTTATTTTAGTTGAAAAAGTAATAACTCACATCCAACCGTCATTTAAAGTCAAAAGATTAAATGTTAAAATTTCATCAATATTGAACATTTTTTCAACGTTCGACTGGTCCGGGGTTATCGTTTTTCATCAGAAAATTGATTTTTTGGACTCTACCAAAAATGATTCAAAATGTCATTTGGATCGGGCCTCATGTTGAATAACCACTTTTTAAACCCTCACAGTGACCAAAACTGCCATTTTTACAGAGTTTTGCTTATCAAAATCTTCAATTTTGACCAATTTCAGGCACAGAAATGACTTTAAACACACTTATTTTAGTTGAAAAAGTAATAACTCACATCCAACCGTCATTTAAAGTCAAAAGATTAAATGTTAAAATTTCATCAATATTGACCATTTTTTCAACGATCGACTGGTCCGGGGTCATCGTTTTTCATCAGAAAATGGATTTTTTGGACTCTACCAAAAATGATTCAACATGTCATTTGGATCAGGCCTCATGTTGAATAACCACTTTTTAAACCCTCACAGTGACCAAAACTGCCATTTTTACAGAGTTTTGCTTACTCAAAATCTTCAATTTTGACCAATTTCAGGCACAGAAATGACTTTAAACACACTTATTTTAGTTGAAAAAGTAATAACTCACATCCAACCGTCATTTAAAGTCAAAGGATTAAATGTTAAAATTTCATCAATATTGAACATTTTTTCAACGTTCGACTGGTCCGGGGTCATCGTTTTTCATCAGAAAATTGATTTTTTGGACTCTACCAAAAATGATTCAAAATGTCATTTGGATCGGGCCTCATGTTGAATAACCACTTTTTAAACCCTCACAGTGACCAAAACTGCAATTTTTACAGAGTTTTGCTTACTCAAAATCTTCAATTTTGACCAATTTCAGGCACAGAAATGACTTTAAACACACTTATTTTAGTTGAAAAAGTAATAACTCACATCCAACCGTCATTTAAAGTCAAAAGATTAAATGTTAAAATTTCATCAATATTGACCATTTTTTCAACGTTCGACTGGTCCGGGGTCATCGTTTTTCATCAGAAAATGGATTTTTTGGACTCTACCAAAAATGATTCAAAATGTCATTTGGATCGGGCCTCATGTTGAATAACCTCTTTTTAAACCCTCACAGTGACCAAAATTGCCATTTTTACAGAGTTTTGCTTACTCAAAATCTTCAATTTTGACCAATTTCAGGCACAGAAATGACTTTAAACACACTTATTTTAGTTGAAAAAGTAATAACTCACATCCAACCGTCATTTAAAGTCAAAAGATTAAATGTTAACATTTCATCAATATTGACCATTTTATGAATGTTGGACTTGTCCGGGGTCATCGTTTTTCATCAGAAAATTGATTTTTTGGACTCTACCAAAAATGATTCAAAATGTCATTTGGATCGGGCCTCATGTTGAATAACCACTTTTTAAACCCTCACAGTGACCAAAACTGCCATTTTTACAGAGTTTTGCTTACTCAAAATCTTCAATTTTGACCAATTTCAGGCACAGAAATGACTTTAAACACACTTATTTTAGTTGAAAAAGTAATAACTCACATCCAACCGTCATTTAAAGTCAAAAGATTAAATGTTAAAATTTCATCAATATTGACCATTTTTTCAACGTTCGACTGGTCCGGGGTCATCGTTTTTCATCAGAAAATGGATTTTTTGGACTCTACCAAAAATGATTCAAAATGTCATTTGGATCGGGCCTCATGTTGAATAACCACTTTTTAAACCCTCACAGTGACCAAAATTGCCATTTTTACAGAGTTTTGCTTACTCAAAATCTTCAATTTTGACAAATTTCAGGCACAGAAATGACTTTAAACACACTTATTTTAGTTGAAAAAGTAATAACTCACATCCAACCGTCATTTAAAGTCAAAAGATTAAATGTTAAAATTTCATCAATATTGACCATTTTATGAATGTTGGACTTGTCCGGGGTCATCGTTTTTCATCAGAAAATTGATTTTTTGGACTCTACCAAAAATGATTCAAAATGTCATTTGGATCGGGCCTCATGTTGAATAACCACTTTTTAAACCCTCACAGTGACCAAAACTGCCATTTTTACAGAGTTTTGCTTACTCAAAATCTTCAATTTTGACCAATTTCAGGCACAGAAATGACTTTAAACACACTTATTTTAGTTGAAAAAGTAATAACTCACATCCAACCGTCATTTAAAGTCAAAAGATTAAATGTTAAAATTTCATCAATATTGACCATTTTTTCAACGTTCGACTGGTCCGGGGTCATCGTTTTTCATCAGAAAATGGATTTTTTGGACTCTACCAAAAATGATTCAAAATGTCATTTGGATCGGGCCTCATGTTGAATAACCACTTTTTAAACCCTCACAGTGACCAAAACTGCCATTTTTACAGAGTTTTGCTTACTCAAAATCTTCAATTTTGACCAATTTCAGGCACAGAAATGACTTTAAACACACTTATTTTAGTTGAAAAAGTAATAACTCACATCCAACCGTCATTTAAAGTCAAAAGATTAAATGTTAAAATTTCATCAATATTGAACATTTTTTCAACGTTCGACTGGTCCGGGGTCATCGTTTTTCATCAGAAAATTTATTTTTTGGACTCTACCAAAAATGATTCAAAATGTCATTTGGATCGGGCCTCATGTTGAATAACCACTTTTTAAACCTTCACAGTGACCAAAACTGCCATTTTTACTGAGTTTTTCTTACTCAAAATCTTCAATTTTGACCAATTTCAGGCACAGAAATGACTTTAAACACACTTATTTTAGTTGAAAAAGTAATAACTCACATCCAACCGTCATTTAAAGTCAAAATATTAAATGTTAAAATTTCATCAATATTGACCATTTTTTCAACGTTCGACTGGTCCGGGGTCATCATTTTTCATCAGAAAATTGATTTTTTGGACTCTACCAAAAATGATTCAAAATGTCATTTGGATCGGGCCTCATGTTGAATAACCACTTTTTAAACCCTCACAGTGACCAAAATTGCCATTTTCTTCAGAGTTTTGCTTACTCAAAATCTTCAATTTTGACCAATTTCAGGCACAGAAATGACTTTAAACACACTTATTTTAGTTGAAAAAGTAATAACTCACATCCAACCGTCATTTAAAGTCAAAAGATTAAATGTTAAAATTTCATCAATATTGACCATTTTTTCAACGTTCGACTGGTCCGGGGTCATCGTTTTTCATCAGAAAATGGATTTTTTGGACTCTACCAAAAATGATTCAAAATGTCATTTGGATCGGGCCTCATGTTGAATAACCACTTTTTAAACCCTCACAGTGACCAAAATTGCCATTTTTACAGAGTTTTGCTTACTCAAAATCTTCAATTTTGACCAATTTCAGGCACAGAAATGACTTTAAACACACTTATTTTAGTTGAAAAAGTAATAACTCACATCCAACCGTCATTTAAAGTCAAAAGATTAAATGTTAAAATTTCATCAATATTGACCATTTTATGAATGTTGGACTTGTCCGGGGTCATCGTTTTTCATCAGAAAATTGATTTTTTGGACTCTACCAAAAATGATTCAAAATGTCATTTGGATCGGGCCTCATGTTGAATAACCACTTTTTAAACCCTCACAGTGACCAAAACTGCCATTTTTACAGAGTTTTGCTTACTCAAAATCTTCAATTTTGACCAATTTCAGGCACAGAAATGACTTTAAACACACTTATTTTAGTTGAAAAAGTAATAACTCACATCCAACCGTCATTTAAAGTCAAAAGATTAAATGTTAAAATTTCATTAATATTGACCATTTTTTCAACGTTCGACTGGTCCGGGGTCATCGTTTTTCATCAGAAAATGGATTTTTTGGACTCTACCAAAAATGATTCAACATGTCATGTGGATCAGGCCTCATGTTGAATAACCACTTTTTAAACCCTCACAGTGACCAAAACTGCCATTTTTACAGAGTTTTGCTTACTCAAAATCTTCAATTTTGACCAATTTCAGGCACAGAAATGACTTTAAACACACTTATTTTAGTTGAAAAAGTAATAACTCACATCCAACCGTCATTTAAAGTCAAAAGATTAAATGTTAAAATTTCATCAATATTGACCATTTTTTCAACGTTCGACTGGTCCGGGGTCATCGTTTTTCATCAGAAAATGGATTTTTTGGACTCTACCAAAAATGATTCAAAATGTCATTTGGATCGGGCCTCATGTTGAATAACCACTTTTTAAACCCTCACAGTGACCAAAACTGCCATTTTTACAGAGTTTTGCTTACTCAAAATCTTCAATTTTGACCAATTTCAGGCACAGAAATGACTTTAAACACACTTATTTTAGTTGAAAAAGTAATAACTCACATCCAACCGTCATTTAAAGTCAAAAGATTAAATGTTAAAATTTCATCAATATTGAACATTTTTTCAACGTTCGACTGGTCCGGGGTCATCGTTTTTCATCAGAAAATTTATTTTTTGGACTCTACCAAAAATGATTCAAAATGTCATTTGGATCGGGCCTCATGTTTAATAACCACTTTTTAAACCTTCACAGTGACCAAAACTGCCATTTTTACTGAGTTTTTCTTACTCAAAATCTTCAATTTTGACCAATTTCAGGCACAGAAATGACTTTAAACACACTTATTTTAGTTGAAAAAGTAATAACTCACATCCAACCGTCATTTAAAGTCAAAATATTAAATGTTAAAATTTCATCAATATTGACCATTTTTTCAACGTTCGACTGGTCCGGGGTCATCATTTTTCATCAGAAAATTGATTTTTTGGACTCTACCAAAAATGATTCAAAATGTCATTTGGATCGGGCCTCATGTTGAATAACCACTTTTTAAACCCTCACAGTGACCAAAATTGCCATTTTCTTCAGAGTTTTGCTTACTCAAAATCTTCAATTTTGACCAATTTCACGCACAGAAATGACTTTAAACACACTTATTTTAGTTGAAAAAGTAATAACTCACATCCAACCGTCATTTAAAGTCAAAAGATTAAATGTTAAAATTTCATCAATATTGACCATTTTTTCAACGTTCGACTGGTCCGGGGTCATCGTTTTTCATCAGAAAATTGATTTTTTGGACTCTACCAAAAATGATTCAACATGTCATTTGGATCAGGCCTCATGTTGAATAACCACTTTTTAAACCCTCACAGTGACCAAAACTGCCATTTTTACAGAGTTTTGCTTACTCAAAATTTTCAATTTTGACCAATTTCAGGCACAGAAATGACTTTAAACACACTTATTTTAGTTGAAAAAGTAATAACTCACATCCAACCGTCATTTAAAGTCAAAAGATTAAATGTTAAAATTTCATCAATATTGAACATTTTTTCAACGTTCGACTGGTCCGGGGTCATCGTTTTTCATCAGAAAATTGATTTTTTGGACTCTACCAAAAATGATTCAAAATGTCATTTGGATCGGGCCTCATGTTGAATAACCACTTTTTAAACCCTCACAGTGACCAAAACTGCAATTTTTACAGAGTTTTGCTTACTCAAAATCTTCAATTTCGACCAATTTCAGGCACAGAAATGACTTTAAACACACTTATTTTAGTTGAAAAAGTAATAACTCACATCCAACCGTCATTTAAAGTCAAAAGATTAAATATTAAAATTTCATCAATATTGACCATTTTTTCAACGTTCGACTGGTCCGGGGTCATCGTTTTTCATCAGAAAATTGATTTTTTGGACTCTACCAAAAATGATTCAAAATGTCATTTGGATCGGGCCTCATGTTGAATAACCACTTTTTAAACCCTCACAGTGACCAAAATTGCCATTTTTACAGAGTTTTGCTTACTCAAAATCTTCAATTTTGACCAATTTCAGGCACAGAAATGACTTTAAACACACTTATTTTAGTTGAAAAAGTAATAACTCACATCCAACCGTCATTTAAAGTCAAAAGATTAAATGTTAAAATTTCATCAATATTGACCATTTTTTCAACGTTCGACTGGTCCGGGGTCATCGTTTTTCATCAGAAAATGGATTTTTTGGACTCTACCAAAAATGATTCAAAATGTCATTTGGATCGGGCCTCATGTTGAATAACCACTTTTTAAACCCTCACAGTGACCAAAACTGCCATTTTTACAGAGTTTTGCTTACTCAAAATCTTCAATTTTGACCAATTTCAGGCACAGAAATGACTTTAAACACACTTATTTTAGTTGAAAAAGTAATAACTCACATCCAACCGTCATTTAAAGTCAAAAGATTAAATGTTAAAATTTCATCAATATTGAACATTTTTTCAACGTTCGACTGGTCCGGGGTCATCGTTTTTCATCAGAAAATTGATTTTTTGGACTCTACCAAAAATGATTCAAAATGTCATTTGGATCGGGCCTCATGTTGAATAACCACTTTTTAAACCCTCACAGTGACCAAAACTGCCATTTTTACAGAGTTTTGCTTATCAAAATCTTCAATTTTGACCAATTTCAGGCACAGAAATGACTTTAAACACACTTATTTTAGTTGAAAAAGTAATAACTCACATCCAACCGTCATTTAAAGTCAAAAGATTAAATGTTAAAATTTCATCAATATTGACCATTTTTTCAACGATCGACTGGTCCGGGGTCATCGTTTTTCATCAGAAAATGGATTTTTTGGACTCTACCAAAAATGATTCAACATGTCATTTGGATCAGGCCTCATGTTGAATAACCACTTTTTAAACCCTCACAGTGACCAAAACTGCCATTTTTACAGAGTTTTGCTTACTCAAAATCTTCAATTTTGACCAATTTCAGGCACAGAAATGACTTTAAACACACTTATTTTAGTTGAAAAAGTAATAACTCACATCCAACCGTCATTTAAAGTCAAAGGATTAAATGTTAAAATTTCATCAATATTGACCATTTTTTCAACGTTCGACTGATCCGGGGTCATCGTTTTTCATCAGAAAATTGATTTTTTGGACTCTACCAAAAATGATTCAAAATGTCATTTGGATCGGGCCTCATGTTGAATAACCACTTTTTAAACCCTCACAGTGACCAAAATTGCCATTTTTACAGAGTTTTGCTTACTCAAAATCTTCAATTTTGACCAATTTCAGGCACAGAAATGACTTTAAACACACTTATTTTAGTTGAAAAAGTAATAACTCACATCCAACCGTCATTTAAAGTCAAAAGATTACATGTTAAAATTTCATCAATATTGAACATTTTTTCAACGTTCGACTGGTCCGGGGTCATCGTTTTTCATCAGAAAATTGATTTTTTGGACTCTACCAAAAATGATTCAAAATGTCATTTGGATCGGGCCTCATGTTGAATAACCACTTTTTAAACCTTCACAGTGACCAAAACTGCCATTTTTACAGAGTTTTGCTTACTCAAAATCTTCAATTTCGACCAATTTCAGGCACAGAAATGACTTTAAACACACTTATTTTAGTTGAAAAAGTAATAACTCACATCCAACCGTCATTTAAAGTCAAAAGATTAAATGTTAAAATTTCATCAATATTGAACATTTTTTCAACGTTCGACTGGTCATCGTTTTTCATCAGAAAATTGATTTTTTGGACTCTACCAAAAATGATTCAAAATGTCATTTGGATCAGGCCTCATGTTGAATAACCACTTTTTAAACCCTCACAGTGACCAAAACTGCCATTTTTACAGAGTTTTGCTTACTCAAAATCTTCAATTTTGACCAATTTCAGGCACAGAAATGACTTTAAACACACTTATTTTAGTTGAAAAAGTAATAACTCACATCCAACCGTCATTTAAAGTCAAAAGATTAAATGTTAAAATTTCATCAATATTGAACATATTTTCAACGTTCGACTGGTCCGGGGTCATCGTTTTTCATCAGAAAATTGATTTTTTGGACTCTACCAAAAATGATTCAAAATGTCATTTGGATCGGGCCTCATGTTGAATAACCACTTTTTAAACCCTCACAGTGACCAAAACTGCAATTTTTACAGAGTTTTGCTTACTCAAAATCTTCAATTTTGACCAATTTCAGGCACAGAAATGACTTTAAACACACTTATTTTAGTTGAAAAAGTAATAACTCACATCCAACCGTCATTTAAAGTCAAAAGATTAAATGTTAAAATTTCATCAATATTGACCATTTTTTCAACGTTCGACTGGTCCGGGGTCATCGTTTTTCATCAGAAAATGGATTTTTTGGACTCTACCAAAAATGATTCAACATGTCATTTGGATCAGGCCTCATGTTGAATAACCACTTTTTAAACCCTCACAGTGACCAAAACTGCCATTTTTACAGAGTTTTGCTTACTCAAAATCTTCAATTTTGACCAATTTCAGGCACAGAAATGACTTTAAACACACTTATTTTAGTTGAAAAAGTAATAACTCACATCCAACCGTCATTTAAAGTCAAAAGATTAAATGTTAAAATTTCATCAATATTGACCATTTTTTCAACGTTCGACTGGTCCGGGGTCATCGTTTTTCATCAGAAAATGGATTTTTTGGACTCTACCAAAAATGATTCAAAATGTCATTTGGATCGGGCCTCATGTTGAATAACCACTTTTTAAACCCTCACAGTGACCAAAACTGCCATTTTTACAGAGTTTTGCTTACTCAAAATCTTCAATTTTGACCAATTTCAGGCACAGAAATGACTTTAAACACACTTATTTTAGTTGAAAAAGTAATAACTCACATCCAACCGTCATTTAAAGTCAAAAGATTAAATGTTAAAATTTCATCAATATTGAACATTTTTTCAACGTTCGACTGGTCCGGGGTCATTGTTTTTCATCAGAAAATGGATTTTTTGGACTCTACCAAAAATGATTCAACATGTCATTTGGATCAGGCCTCATGTTGAATAACCACTTTTTAAACCCTCACAGTGACCAAAACTGCCATTTTTACAGAGTTTTGCACAGAAATGACTTTAAACACACTTATTTTAGTTGAAAAAGTAATAACTCACATCCAACCGTCATTTAAAGTCAAAAGATTAAATGTTAAAATTTCATCAATATTGACCATTTTTTCAACGTTCGACTGGTCCGGGGTCATCGTTTTTCATCAGAAAATTGATTTTTTGGACTCTACCAAAAATGATTCAAAATGTCATTTGGATCGGGCCTCATGTTGAATAACCACTTTTTAAACCCTCACAGTGACCAAAACTGCCATTTTTACAGAGTTTTGCTTATCAAAATCTTCAATTTTGACCAATTTCAGGCACAGAAATGACTTTAAACACACTTATTTTAGTTGAAAAAGTAATAACTCACATCCAACCGTCATTTAAAGTCAAAAGATTAAATGTTAAAATTTCATCAATATTGACCATTTTTTCAACGATCGACTGGTCCGGGGTCATTGTTTTTCATCAGAAAATGGATTTTTTGGACTCTACCAAAAATGATTCAACATGTCATTTGGATCAGGCCTCATGTTGAATAACCACTTTTTAAACCCTCACAGTGACCAAAACTGCCATTTTTACAGAGTTTTGCTTACTCAAAATCTTCAATTTTGACCAATTTCAGGCACAGAAATGACTTTAAACACACTTATTTTAGTTGAAAAAGTAATAACTCACATCCAACCGTCATTTAAAGTCAAAGGATTAAATGTTAAAATTTCATCAATATTGAACATTTTTTCAACGTTCGACTGGTCCGGGGTCATCGTTTTTCATCAGAAAATTGATTTTTTGGACTCTACCAAAAATGATTCAAAATGTCATTTGGATCGGGCCTCATGTTGAATAACCACTTTTTAAACCCTCACAGTGACCAAAACTGCAATTTTTACAGAGTTTTGCTTACTCAAAATCTTCAATTTTGACCAATTTCAGGCACAGAAATGACTTTAAACACACTTATTTTAGTTGAAAAAGTAATAACTCACATCCAACCGTCATTTAAAGTCAAAAGATTAAATGTTAAAATTTCATCAATATTGACCATTTTTTCAACGTTCGACTGGTCCGGGGTCATCGTTTTTCATCAGAAAATGGATTTTTTGGACTCTACCAAAAATGATTCAAAATGTCATTTGGATCGGGCCTCATGTTGAATAACCACTTTTTAAACCCTCACAGTGACCAAAATTGCCATTTTTACAGAGTTTTGCTTACTCAAAATCTTCAATTTTGACCAATTTCAGGCACAGAAATGACTTTAAACACACTTATTTTAGTTGAAAAAGTAATAACTCACATCCAACCGTCATTTAAAGTCAAAAGATTAAATGTTAAAATTTCATCAATATTGACCATTTTATGAATGTTGGACTTGTCCGGGGTCATCGTTTTTCATCAGAAAATTGATTTTTTGGACTCTACCAAAAATGATTCAAAATGTCATTTGGATCGGGCCTCATGTTGAATAACCACTTTTTAAACCCTCACAGTGACCAAAACTGCCATTTTTACAGAGTTTTGCTTACTCAAAATCTTCAATTTTGACCAATTTCAGGCACAGAAATGACTTTAAACACACTTATTTTAGTTGAAAAAGTAATAACTCACATCCAACCGTCATTTAAAGTCAAAAGATTAAATGTTAAAATTTCATCAATATTGACCATTTTTTCAACGTTCGACTGGTCCGGGGTCATCGTTTTTCATCAGAAAATTGATTTTTTGGACTCTACCAAAAATGATTCAAAATGTCATTTGGATCGGGCCTCATGTTGAATAACCACTTTTTAAACCCTCACAGTGACCAAAACTGCCATTTAACAGAGTTTTGCTTTCTCAAAATCTTCAATTTTGACCAATTTCAGGCACAGAAATGACTTTAAACACACTTATTTTAGTTGAAAAAGTAATAACTCACATCCAACCGTCATTTAAAGTCAAAAGATTAAATATTAAAATTTCATCAATATTGACCATTTTTTCAACGTTCGACTGGTCCGGGGTCATCGTTTTTCATCAGAAAATTGATTTTTTGGACTCTACCAAAAATGATTCAAAATGTCATTTGGATCGGGCCTCATGTTGAATAACCACTTTTTAAACCCTCAAAGTGACCAAAATTGCCATTTTTACAGAGTTTTGCTTACTCAAAATCTTCAATTTTGACCAATTTCAGGCACAGAAATGACTTTAAACACACTTATTTTAGTTGAAAAAGTAATAACTCACATCCAACCGTCATTTAAAGTCAAAAGATTAAATGTTAAAATTTCATCAATATTGACCATTTTTTCAACGTTCGACTGGTCCGGGGTCATCGTTTTTCATCAGAAAATGGATTTTTTGGACTCTACCAAAAATGATTCAAAATGTCATTTGGATCGGGCCTCATGTTGAATAACCACTTTTTAAACCCTCACAGTGACCAAAATTGCCATTTTTACAGAGTTTTGCTTACTCAAAATCTTCAATTTTGACCAATTTCAGGCACAGAAATGACTTTAAACACATTTATTTTAGTTGAAAAAGTAATAACTCATATCCAACCGTCATTTAAAGTCAAAAGATTAAATGTTAAAATTTCATCAATATTGACCATTTTTTCAACGTTCGACTGGTCCGGGGTCATCGTTTTTCATCAGAAAATGGATTTTTTGGACTCTACCAAAAATGATTCAAAATGTCATTTGGATCGGGCCTCATGTTGAATAACCACTTTTTAAACCCTCACAGTGACCAAAATTGCCTTTTTTACAGAGTTTTGCTTACTCAAAATCTTCAATTTTGACCAATTTCAGGCACAGAAATGACTTTAAACACACTTATTTTAGTTGAAAAAGTAATAACTCACATCCAACCGTCATTTAAAGTCAAAAGATTAAATGTTAAAATTTCATCAATATTGACCATTTTTTCAACGTTCGACTGGTCCGGGGTCATCGCTTTTTCATCAGAAAATTTATTTTTTGGACTCTACCAAAAATGATTCAAAATGTCATTTGGATCGGGCCTCATGTTGAATAACCACTTTTTAAACCTTCACAGTGACCAAAACTGCCATTTTTACTGAGTTTTGCTTACTCAAAATCTTCAATTTTGACCAATTTCAGGCACAGAAATGACTTTAAACACACTTATTTTAGTTGAAAAAGTAATAACTCACATCCAACCGTCATTTAAAGTCAAAAGATTAAATGTTAAAATTTCATCAATATTGACCATTTTTTCAACGTTCGACTGGTCCGGGGTCATCGTTTTTCATCAGAAAATGGATTTTTTGGACTCTACCAAAAATGATTCAAAATGTCATTTGGATCGGGCCTCATGTTGAATAACCACTTTTTAAACCCTCACAGTGACCAAAATTGCCATTTTTACAGAGTTTTGCTTACTCAAAATCTTCAATTTTGACCAATTTCAGGCACAGAAATGACTTTAAACACACTTATTTTAGTTGAAAAAGTAATAACTCACATCCAACCGTCATTTAAAGTCAAAAGATTAAATGTTAAAATTTCATCAATATTGACCATTTTATGAATGTTGGACTTGTCCGGGGTCATCGTTTTTCATCAGAAAATTGATTTTTTGGACTCTACCAAAAATGATTCAAAATGTCATTTGGATCGGGCCTCATGTTGAATAACCACTTTTTAAACCCTCACAGTGACCAAAACTGCCATTTTTACAGAGTTTTGCTTACTCAAAATCTTCAATTTTGACCAATTTCAGGCACAGAAATGACTTTAAACACACTTATTTTAGTTGAAAAAGTAATAACTCACATCCAACCGTCATTTAAAGTCAAAAGATTAAATGTTAAAATTTCATCAATATTGACCATTTTTTCAACGATCGACTGGTCCGGGGTCATCGTTTTTCATCAGAAAATGGATTTTTTGGACTCTACCAAAAATGATTCAACATGTCATTTGGATCAGGCCTCATGTTGAATAACCACTTTTTAAACCCTCACAGTGACCAAAACTGCCATTTTTACAGAGTTTTGCTTACTCAAAATCTTCAATTTTGACCAATTTCAGGCACAGAAATGACTTTAAACACACTTATTTTAGTTGAAAAAGTAATAACTCACATCCAACCGTCATTTAAAGTCAAAGGATTAAATGTTAAAATTTCATCAATATTGAACATTTTTTCAACGTTCGACTGGTCCGGGGTCATCGTTTTTCATCGGAAAATTGATTTTTTGGACTCTACCAAAAATGATTCAAAATGTCATTTGGATCGGGCCTCATGTTGAATAACCACTTTTTAAACCCTCACAGTGACCAAAACTGCAATTTTTACAGAGTTTTGCTTACTCAAAATCTTCAATTTTGACCAATTTCAGGCACAGAAATGACTTTAAACACACTTATTTTAGTTGAAAAAGTAATAACTCACATCCAACCGTCATTTAAAGTCAAAAGATTAAATGTTAAAATTTCATCAATATTGACCATTTTTTCAACGTTCGACTGGTCCGGGGTCATCGTTTTTCATCAGAAAATGGATTTTTTGGACTCTACCAAAAATGATTCAAAATGTCATTTGGATCGGGCCTCATGTTGAATAACCACTTTTTAAACCCTCACAGTGACCAAAATTGCCATTTTTACAGAGTTTTGCTTACTCAAAATCTTCAATTTTGACCAATTTCAGGCACAGAAATGACTTTAAACACACTTATTTTAGTTGAAAAAGTAATAACTCACATCCAACCGTCATTTAAAGTCAAAAGATTAAATGTTAAAATTTCATCAATATTGACCATTTTATGAATGTTGGACTTGTCCGGGGTCATCGTTTTTCATCAGAAAATTGATTTTTTGGACTCTACCAAAAATGATTCAAAATGTCATTTGGATCGGGCCTCATGTTGAATAACCACTTTTTAAACCCTCACAGTGACCAAAACTGCCATTTAACAGAGTTTTGCTTTCTCAAAATCTTCAATTTTGACCAATTTCAGGCACAGAAATGACTTTAAACACACTTATTTTAGTTGAAAAAGTAATAACTCACATCCAACCGTCATTTAAAGTCAAAAGATTAAATATTAAAATTTCATCAATATTGACCATTTTTTCAACGTTCGACTGGTCCGGGGTCATCGTTTTTCATCAGAAAATTGATTTTTTGGACTCTACCAAAAATGATTCAAAATGTCATTTGGATCGGGCCTCATGTTGAATAACCACTTTTTAAATCCTCAAAGTGACCAAAATTGCCATTTTTACAGAGTTTTGCTTACTCAAAATCTTCAATTTTGACCAATTTCAGGCACAGAAATGACTTTAAACACACTTATTTTAGTTGAAAAAGTAATAACTCACATCCAACCGTCATTTAAAGTCAAAAGATTAAATGTTAAAATTTCATCAATATTGACCATTTTTTCAACGTTCGACTGGTCCGGGGTCATCGTTTTTCATCAGAAAATGGATTTTTTGGACTCTACCAAAAATGATTCAAAATGTCATTTGGATCGGGCCTCATGTTGAATAACCACTTTTTAAACCCTCACAGTGACCAAAATTGCCATTTTTACAGAGTTTTGCTTACTCAAAATCTTCAATTTTGACCAATTTCAGGCACAGAAATGACTTTAAACACATTTATTTTAGTTGAAAAAGTAATAACTCATATCCAACCGTCATTTAAAGTCAAAAGATTAAATGTTAAAATTTCATCAATATTGACCATTTTTTCAACGTTCGACTGGTCCGGGGTCATCGTTTTTCATCAGAAAATGGATTTTTTGGACTCTACCAAAAATGATTCAAAATGTCATTTGGATCGGGCCTCATGTTGAATAACCACTTTTTAAACCCTCACAGTGACCAAAATTGCCTTTTTTACAGAGTTTTGCTTACTCAAAATCTTCAATTTTGACCAATTTCAGGCACAGAAATGACTTTAAACACACTTATTTTAGTTGAAAAAGTAATAACTCACATCCAACCGTCATTTAAAGTCAAAAGATTAAATGTTAAAATTTCATCAATATTGACCATTTTTTCAACGTTCGACTGGTCCGGGGTCATCGCTTTTTCATCAGAAAATTTATTTTTTGGACTCTACCAAAAATGATTCAAAATGTCATTTGGATCGGGCCTCATGTTGAATAACCACTTTTTAAACCTTCACAGTGACCAAAACTGCCATTTTTACTGAGTTTTGCTTACTCAAAATCTTCAATTTTGACCAATTTCAGGCACAGAAATGACTTTAAACACACTTATTTTAGTTGAAAAAGTAATAACTCACATCCAACCGTCATTTAAAGTCAAAAGATTAAATGTTAAAATTTCATCAATATTGACCATTTTTTCAACGTTCGACTGGTCCGGGGTCATCGTTTTTCATCAGAAAATGGATTTTTTGGACTCTACCAAAAATGATTCAAAATGTCATTTGGATCGGGCCTCATGTTGAATAACCACTTTTTAAACCCTCACAGTGACCAAAATTGCCATTTTTACAGAGTTTTGCTTACTCAAAATCTTCAATTTTGACCAATTTCAGGCACAGAAATGACTTTAAACACACTTATTTTAGTTGAAAAAGTAATAACTCACATCCAACCGTCATTTAAAGTCAAAAGATTAAATGTTAAAATTTCATCAATATTGACCATTTTATGAATGTTGGACTTGTCCGGGGTCATCGTTTTTCATCAGAAAATTGATTTTTTGGACTCTACCAAAAATGATTCAAAATGTCATTTGGATCGGGCCTCATGTTGAATAACCACTTTTTAAACCCTCACAGTGACCAAAACTGCCATTTTTACAGAGTTTTGCTTACTCAAAATCTTCAATTTTGACCAATTTCAGGCACAGAAATGACTTTAAACACACTTATTTTAGTTGAAAAAGTAATAACTCACATCCAACCGTCATTTAAAGTCAAAAGATTAAATGTTAAAATTTCATCAATATTGACCATTTTTTCAACGTTCGACTGGTCCGGGGTCATCGTTTTTCATCAGAAAATTGATTTTTTGGACTCTACCAAAAATGATTCAAAATGTCATTTGGATCGGGCCTCATGTTGAATAACCACTTTTTAAACCCTCACAGTGACCAAAATTGCCTTTTTTACAGAGTTTTGCTTACTCAAAATCTTCAATTTTGACCAATTTCAGGCACAGAAATGACTTTAAACACACTTATTTTAGTTGAAAAAGTAATAACTCACATCCAACCGTCATTTAAAGTCAAAAGATTAAATGTTAAAATTTCATCAATATTGACCATTTTTTCAACGTTCGACTGGTCCGGGGTCATCGCTTTTTCATCAGAAAATTTATTTTTTGGACTCTACCAAAAATGATTCAAAATGTCATTTGGATCGGGCCTCATGTTGAATAACCACTTTTTAAACCTTCACAGTGACCAAAACTGCCATTTTTACTGAGTTTTGCTTACTCAAAATCTTCAATTTTGACCAATTTCAGGCAGAGAAATGACTTTAAACACACTTATTTTAGTTGAAAAAGTAATAACTCACATCCAACCGTCATTTAAAGTCAAAATATTAAATGTTAAAATTTCATCAATATTGACCATTTTTTCAACGTTCGACTGGTCCGGGGTCATCATTTTTCATCAGAAAATTGATTTTTTGGACTCTACCAAAAATGATTCAAAATGTCATTTGGATCGGGCCTCATGTTGAATAACCACTTTTTAAACCCTTACAGTGACCAAAATTGCCATTTTCTACAGAGTTTTGCTTACTCAAAATCTTCAATTTTGACCAATTTCAGGCACAGAAATGACTTTAAACACACTTATTTTAGTTGAAAAAGTAATAACTCACATCCAACCGTCATTTAAAGTCAAAAGATTAAATGTTAAAATTTCATCAATATTGACCATTTTTTCAACGTTCGACTGGTCCGGGGTCATCGTTTTTCATCAGAAAATTAATTTTTTGGACTCTACCAAAAATGATTCAAAATGTCATTTGGATCGGGCCTCATGTTGAATAACCACTTTTTAAACCCTCACAGTGACCAAAATTGCCATTTTTACAGAGTTTTGCTTACTCAAAATCTTCAATTTTGACCAATTTCAGGCACAGAAATGACTTTAAACACACTTATTTTAGTTGAAAAAGTAATAACTCACATCCAACCGTCATTTAAAGTCAAAAGATTAAATGTTAAAATTTCATCAATATTGACCATTTTTTCAACGTTCGACTGGTCGGGGTCATCGTTTTTCATCAGAAAATGGATTTTTTGGACTCTACCAAAAATGATTCAACATGTCATTTGGATCGGGCCTCATGTTGAATAACCACTTTTTAAACCCTCACAGTGACCAAAACTGCCATTTTTACAGAGTTTTGCTTTCTCAAAATCTTCAATTTTGACCAATTTCAGGCACAGAAATGACTTTAAACACACTTATTTTAGTTGAAAAAGTAATACCTCACATCCAACCGTCATTTAAAGTCACAAGATTAAATGTTAAAATTTCATCAATATTGACCATTTTTTCAACGTTCGACTGGTCCGGGGTCATCGTTTTTCATCAGAAAATGGATTTTTTGGACTCTACCAAAAATGATTCAAAATGTCATTTGGATCGGGCCTCATGTTGAATAACCACTTTTTAAACCCTCACAGTGACCAAAATTGCCATTTTTACAGAGTTTTGCTTACTCAAAATCTTCAATTTTGACCAATTTCAGGCACAGAAATGACTTTAAACACATTTATTTTAGTTGAAAAAGTAATAACTCATATCCAACCGTCATTTAAAGTCAAAAGATTAAATGTTAAAATTTCATCAATATTGACCATTTTTTCAACGTTCGACTGGGCGGGGTCATCGTTTTTCATCAGAAAATGGATTTTTTGGACTCTACCAAAAATGATTCAAAATGTCATTTGGATCGGGCCTCATGTTGAATAACCACTTTTTAAACCCTCACAGTGACAAAAATTGCCATTTTTACAGAGTTTTGCTTACTCAAAATCTTCAATTTTGACCAATTTCAGGCACAGAAATGACTTTAAACACACTTATTTTAGTTGAAAAGGTAATAACTCACATCCAACCGTCATTTAAAGTCAAAAGATTAAATGTTAAAATTTCATCAATATTGACCATTTTTTCAACGTTCGACTGGTCCGGGGTCATCGTTTTTCATCAGAAAATTTATTTTTTGGACTCTACCAAAAATGATTCAAAATGTCATTTGGATCGGGCCTCATGTTGAATAACCACTTTTTAAACCTTCACAGTGACCAAAACTGCAATTTTTACTGAGTTTTGCTTACTCAAAATCTTCAATTTTGACCAATTTCAGGCACAGAAATGACTTTAAACACACTTATTTTAGTTGAAAAAGTAATAACTCACATCCAACCGTCATTTAAAGTCAAAATATTAAATGTTAAAATTTCATCAATATTGACCATTTTTTCAACGTTCGACTGGTCCGGGGTCATCGTTTTTCATCAGAAAATTGATTTTTTGGACTCTACCAAAAATGATTCAAAATGTCATTTGGATCGGGCCTCATGTTGAATAACCCCTTTTTAAACCCTCACAGTGACCAAAATTGCCATTTTCTACAGAGTTTTGCTTACTCAAAATCTTCAATTTTGACCAATTTCACGCACAGAAATGACTTTAAACACACTTATTTTAGTTGAAAAAGTAATAACTCACATCCAACCGTCATTTAAAGTCAAAAGATTAAATGTTCAAATTTCATCAATATTGACCATTTTTTCAACGTTCGACTGGTCCGGGGTCATCGTTTTTCATCAGAAAATGGATTTTTTGGACTCTACCGAAAATGATTCAACATGTCATTTGGATCAGGCCTCATGTTGAATAACCACTTTTTAAACCCTCACAGTTCCCAAAACTGCCATTTTTACAGAGTTTTGCTTACTCAAAATCTTCAATTTTGACCAATTTCAGGCACAGAAATGACTTTAAACACACTTATTTTAGTTGAAAAAGTAATAACTCACATCCAACCGTCATTTAAAGTCAAAAGATTAAATGTTAAAATTTCATCAATATTGACCATTTTTTCAACGTTCGACTGGTCCGGGGTCATCGTTTTTCATCAGAAAATTGATTTTTTGGACTCTACCAAAAATGATTCAAAATGTCATTTGGATCGGGCCTCATGTTGAATAACCACTTTTTAAACCCTCACAGTGACCAAAATTGCCATTTTTACAGAGTTTTGCTTACTCAAAATCTTTAATTTTGACCAATTTCAGGCACAGAAATGACTTTAAACACACTTATTTTAGTTGAAAAAGTAATAACTCACATCCAACCGTCATTTAAAGTCAAAAGATTAAATGTTAAAATTTCATCAATATTGAACATTTTTTCAACGTTCGACTGGTCCGGGGTCATCGTTTTTCATCAGAAAATGGATTTTTTGGACTCTACCAAAAATGATTCAAAATGTCATTTGGATCGGGCCTCATGTTGGATAACCACTTTTTAAACCCTCACAGTGACCAAAACTGCAATTTTTACAGAGTTTTGCTTACTCAAAATCTTCAATTTCGACCAATTTCAGGCACAGAAATGACTTTAAACACACTTATTTTAGTTGAAAAAGTAATAACTCACATCCAACCGTCATTTAAAGTCAAAAGATTAAATATTAAAATTTCATCAATATTGACCATTTTTTCAACGTTCGACTGGTCCGGGGTCATCGTTTTTCATCAGAAAATTGATTTTTTGGACTCTACCAAAAATGATTCAAAATGTCATTTGGATCGGGCCTCATGTTGAATAACCACTTTTTAAACCCTCACAGTGACCAAAATTGCCATTTTTACAGAGTTTTGCTTACTCAAAATCTTCAATTTTGACCAATTTCAGGCACAGAAATGACTTTAAACACACTTATTTTAGTTGAAAAAGTAATAACTCACATCCAACCGTCATTTAAAGTCAAAAGATTAAATGTTAAAATTTCATCAATATTGAACATTTTTTCAACGTTCGACTGGTCCGGGGTCATCGTTTTTCATCAGAAAATTGATTTTTTGGACTCTACCAAAAATGATTCAAAATGTCATTTGGATCGGGCCTCATGTTGAATAACCACTTTTTAAACACTCACAGTGACCAAAACTGCAATTTTTACAGAGTTTTGCTTACTCAAAATCTTCAATTTTGACCAATTTCAGGCACAGAAATGACTTTAAACACACTTATTTTAGTTGAAAAAGTAATAACTCACATCCAACGGTCATTTAAAGTCAAAAGATTAAATGTTAAAATTTCATCAATATTGACCATTTTTTCAACGTTCGACTGGTCCGGGGTCATCGTTTTTCATCAGAAAATGGATTTTTTGGACTCTACCAAAAATGATTCAAAATGTCATTTGGATCGGGCCTCATGTTGAATAACCACTTTTTAAACCCTCACAGTGACCAAAATTGCCATTTTTACAGAGTTTTGCTTACTCAAAATCTTCAATTTTGACCAATTTCAGGCACAGAAATGACTTTAAACACACTTATTTTAGTTGAAAAAGTAATAACTCACATCCAACCGTCATTTAAAGTCAAAAGATTAAATGTTAAAATTTCATCAATATTGACCATTTTATGAATGTTGGACTTGTCCGGGGTCATCGTTTTTCATCAGAAAATTGATTTTTTGGACTCTACCAAAAATGATTCAAAATGTCATTTGGATCGGGCCTCATGTTGAATAACCACTTTTTAAACCCTCACAGTGACCAAAACTGCCATTTTTACAGAGTTTTGCTTACTCAAAATCTTCAATTTTGACCAATTTCAGGCACAGAAATGACTTTAAACACACTTATTTTAGTTGAAAAAGTAATAACTCACATCCAACCGTCATTTAAAGTCAAAAGATTAAATGTTAAAATTTCATTAATATTGACCATTTTTTCAACGTTCGACTGGTCCGGGGTCATCGTTTTTCATCAGAAAATGGATTTTTTGGACTCTACCAAAAATGATTCAACATGTCATTTGGATCAGGCCTCATGTTGAATAACCACTTTTTAAACCCTCACAGTGACCAAAACTGCCATTTTTACAGAGTTTTGCTTACTCAAAATCTTCAATTTTGACCAATTTCAGGCACAGAAATGACTTTAAACACACTTATTTTAGTTGAAAAAGTAATAACTCACATCCAACCGTCATTTAAAGTCAAAAGATTAAATGTTAAAATGTCATCAATATTGACCATTTTTTCAACGTTCGACTGGTCCGGGGTCATCGTTTTTCATCAGAAAATGGATTTTTTGGACTCTACCAAAAATGATTCAAAATGTCATTTGGATCGGGCCTCATGTTGAATAACCACTTTTTAAACCCTCACAGTGACCAAAACTGCCATTTTTACAGAGTTTTGCTTACTCAAAATCTTCAATTTTGACCAATTTCAGGCACAGAAATGACTTTAAACACACTTATTTTAGTTGAAAAAGTAATAACTCACATCCAACCGTCATTTAAAGTCAAAAGATTAAATGTTAAAATTTCATCAATATTGAACATTTTTTCAACGTTCGACTGGTCCGGGGTCATCGTTTTTC
Source organism: Lissotriton vulgaris (assembly GCF_964263255.1). NCBI lineage: Eukaryota > Metazoa > Chordata > Amphibia > Caudata > Salamandridae > Lissotriton > Lissotriton vulgaris. The sequence continues at coordinate 114,705 of NW_028246918.1, read as the reverse complement.
ATCAGAAAATTTATTTTTTGGACTCTACCAAAAATGATTCAAAATGTCATTTGGATCGGGCCTCATGTTGAATAACCACTTTTTAAACCTTCACAGTGACCAAAACTGCCATTTTTACTGAGTTTTTCTTACTCAAAATCTTCAATTTTGACCAATTTCAGGCACAGAAATGACTTTAAACACACTTATTTTAGTTGAAAAAGTAATAACTCACATCCAACCGTCATTTAAAGTCAAAAGATTAAATGTTAAAATTTCATCAATATTGACCATTTTTTCAACGTTCGACTGGTCCGGGGTCATCGTTTTTCATCAGAAAATGGATTTTTTGGACTCTACCAAAAATGATTCAAAATGTCATTTGGATCGGGCCTCATGTTGAATAACCACTTTTTAAACCCTCACAGTGACCAAAATTGCCATTTTTACAGAGTTTTGCTTACTCAAAATCTTCAATTTTGACCAATTTCAGGCACAGAAATGACTTTAAACACACTTATTTTAGTTGAAAAAGTAATAACTCACATCCAACCGTCATTTAAAGTCAAAAGATTAAATGTTAAAATTTCATCAATATTGACCATTTTATGAATGTTGGACTTGTCCGGGGTCATCGTTTTTCATCAGAAAATTGATTTTTTGGACTCTACCAAAAATGATTCAAAATGTCATTTGGATCGGGCCTCATGTTGAATAACCACTTTTTAAACCCTCACAGTGACCAAAACTGCCATTTTTACAGAGTTTTGCTTACTCAAAATCTTCAATTTTGACCAATTTCAGGCACAGAAATGACTTTAAACACACTTATTTTAGTTGAAAAAGTAATAACTCACATCCAACCGTCATTTAAAGTCAAAAGATTAAATGTTAAAATTTCATTAATATTGACCATTTTTTCAACGTTCGACTGGTCCGGGGTCATCGTTTTTCATCAGAAAATGGATTTTTTGGACTCTACCAAAAATGATTCAACATGTCATTTGGATCAGGCCTCATGTTGAATAACCACTTTTTAAACCCTCACAGTGACCAAAACTGCCATTTTTACAGAGTTTTGCTTACTCAAAATCTTCAATTTTGACCAATTTCAGGCACAGAAATGACTTTAAACACACTTATTTTAGTTGAAAAAGTAATAACTCACATCCAACCGTCATTTAAAGTCAAAAGATTAAATGTTAAAATGTCATCAATATTGACCATTTTTTCAACGTTCGACTGGTCCGGGGTCATCGTTTTTCATCAGAAAATGGATTTTTTGGACTCTACCAAAAATGATTCAAAATGTCATTTGGATCGGGCCTCATGTTGAATAACCACTTTTTAAACCCTCACAGTGACCAAAACTGCCATTTTTACAGAGTTTTGCTTACTCAAAATCTTCAATTTTGACCAATTTCAGGCACAGAAATGACTTTAAACACACTTATTTTAGTTGAAAAAGTAATAACTCACATCCAACCGTCATTTAAAGTCAAAAGATTAAATGTTAAAATTTCATCAATATTGAACATTTTTTCAACGTTCGACTGGTCCGGGGTCATCGTTTTTCATCAGAAAATTTATTTTTTGGACTCTACCAAAAATGATTCAAAATGTCATTTGGATCGGGCCTCATGTTGAATAACCACTTTTTAAACCTTCACAGTGACCAAAACTGCCATTTTTACTGAGTTTTTCTTACTCAAAATCTTCAATTTTGACCAATTTCAGGCACAGAAATGACTTTAAACACACTTATTTTAGTTGAAAAAGTAATAACTCACATCCAACCGTCATTTAAAGTCAAAATATTAAATGTTAAAATTTCATCAATATTGACCATTTTTTCAACGTTCGACTGGTCCGGGGTCATCATTTTTCATCAGAAAATTGATTTTTTGGACTCTACCAAAAATGATTCAAAATGTCATTTGGATCGGGCCTCATGTTGAATAACCACTTTTTAAACCCTCACAGTGACCAAAATTGCCATTTTCTTCAGAGTTTTGCTTACTCAAAATCTTCAATTTTGACCAATTTCACGCACAGAAATGACTTTAAACACACTTATTTTAGTTGAAAAAGTAATAACTCACATCCAACCGTCATTTAAAGTCAAAAGATTAAATGTTAAAATTTCATCAATATTGACCATTTTTTCAACGTTCGACTGGTCCGGGGTCATCGTTTTTCATCAGAAAATTAATTTTTTGGACTCTACCAAAAATGATTCAAAATGTCATTTGGATCGGGCCTCATGTTGAATAACCACTTTTTAAACCCTCACAGTGACCAAAATTGCCATTTTTACAGAGTTTTGCTTACTCAAAATCTTCAATTTTGACCAATTTCAGGCACAGAAATGACTTTAAACACACTTATTTTAGTTGAAAAAGTAATAACTCACATCCAACCGTCATTTAAAGTCAAAAGATTAAATGTTAAAATTTCATCAATATTGACCATTTTTTCAACGTTCGACTGGTCCGGGGTCATCGTTTTTCATCAGAAAATGGATTTTTTGGACTCTACCAAAAATGATTCAACATGTCATTTGGATCAGGCCTCATGTTGAATAACCACTTTTTAAAACCCTCACAGTGACCAAAACTGCCATTTTTACAGAGTTTTGCTTACTCAAAATCTTCAATTTTGACCAATTTCAGGCACAGAAATGACTTTAAACACACTTATTTTAGTTGAAAAAGTAATAACTCACATCCAACCGTCATTTAAAGTCAAAAGATTAAATGTTAAAATTTCATCAATATTGACAATTTTTTCAACGTTCGACTGGTCCGGGGTCATCGTTTTTCATCAGAAAATTGATTTTTTGGACTCTACCAAAAATGATTCAAAATGTCATTTGGATCGGGCCTCATGTTGAATAACCACTTTTTAAACCCTCACAGTGACCAAAATTGCCATTTTCTACAGAGTTTTGCTTACTCAAAATCTTCAATTTTGACCAATTTCACGCACAGAAATGACTTTAAACACACTTATTTTAGTTGAAAAAGTAATAACTCACATCCAACCGTCATTTAAAGTCAAAAGATTAAATGTTAAAATTTCATCAATATTGACCAATTTTTCAACGTTCGACTGGTCCGGGGTCATCGTTTTTCATCAGAAAATTAATTTTTTGGACTCTACCAAAAATGATTCAAAATGTCATTTGGATCGGGCCTCATGTTGAATAACCACTTTTTAAACCCTCACAGTGACCAAAATTGCCATTTTTACAGAGTTTTGCTTACTCAAAATCTTCAATTTTGACCAATTTCAGGCACAGAAATGACTTTAAACACACTTATTTTAGTTGAAAAAGTAATAACTCACATCCAACCGTCATTTAAAGTCAAAAGATTAAATGTTAAAATTTCATCAATATTGACCATTTTTTCAACGTTCGACTTGTCCGGGGTCATCGTTTTTCATCAGAAAATGGATTTTTTGGACTCTACCAAAAATGATTCAACATGTCATTTGGATCAGGCCTCATGTTGAATAACCACTTTTTAAACCCTCACAGTGACCAAAACTGCCATTTTTACAGAGTTTTGCTTACTCAAAATCTTCAATTTTGACCAATTTCAGGCACAGAAATGACTTTAAACACACTTATTTTAGTTGAAAAAGTAATAACTCACATCCAACCAACATTTAAAGTCAAAAGATTAAATGTTAAAATTTCTTCAATATTGACCATTTTTTCAACGTTCGACTGGTCCGGGGTCATCGTTTTTCATCAGAAAATTGATTTTTTGGACTCTACCAAAAATGATTCAAAATGTCATTTGGATCGGGCCTCATGTTGAATAACCACTTTTTAAACCCTCACAGTGACCAAAATTGCCATTTTTACAGAGTTTTGCTTACTCAAAATCTTCAATTTTGACCAATTTCAGGCACAGAAATGACTTTAAACACACTTATTTTAGTTGAAAAAGTAATAACTCACATCCAACCGTCATTTAAAGTCACAAGATTAAATGTTAAAATTTCATCAATATTGACCATTTTTTCAACGTTCGACTGGTCCGGGGTCATCGTTTTTCATCAGAAAATGGATTTTTTGGACTCTACCAAAAATGATTCAAAATGTCATTTGGATCGGGCCTCATGTTGAATAACCACTTTTTAAACCCTCACAGTGACCAAAATTGCCATTTTTACAGAGTTTTGCTTACTCAAAATCTTCAATTTTGACCAATTTCAGGCACAGAAATGACTTTAAACACATTTATTTTAGTTGAAAAAGTAATAACTCATATCCAACCGTCATTTAAAGTCAAAAGATTAAATGTTAAAATTTCATCAATATTGACCATTTTTTCAACGTTCGACTGGTCCGGGGTCATCGTTTTTCATCAGAAAATGGATTTTTTGGACTCTACCAAAAATGATTCAAAATGTCATTTGGATCGGGCCTCATGTTGAATAACCACTTTTTAAACCCTCACAGTGACAAAAATTGCCATTTTTACAGAGTTTTGCTTACTCAAAATCTTCAATTTTGACCAATTTCAGGCACAGAAATGACTTTAAACACACTTATTTTAGTTGAAAAAGTAATAACTCACATCCAACCGTCATTTAAAGTCAAAAGATTAAATGTTAAAATTTCATCAATATTGACCATTTTTTCAACGTTCGACTGGTCCGGGGTCATCGTTTTTCATCAGAAAATTGATTTTTTGGACTCTACCAAAAATGATTCAAAATGTCATTTGGATCGGGCCTCATGTTGAATAACCTCTTTTTAAACCCTCACAGTGACCAAAATTGCCATTTTCTACAGAGTTTTGCTTACTCAAAATCTTCAATTTTGACCAATTTCACGCACAGAAATGACTTTAAACACACTTATTTTAGTTCAATCAATCAATCAGTGACACTTATAAAGCGCGCTACATACCCGTGGGGTCTCAAGGCGCTGGGGGGGGGGAGCCGCTACTGCTCGAACAGCCAGGTCTTCAGCTTCTTCCTGAAGGAGAGGTGGTCTTGGGTCAGGCGCAGGTCGGTCGGGAGGGAGTTCCAGGTCTTGGCGGCCAGGTAGGAGAAGGACCTTCCTCCTGTAGTCGCTCTTCGGATGCGGGGGACGGCGGCGAGGGCGTGGTTGGCTGATCGGAGGTGGCGTTTGGGAGCGTAGAAGTTGACTCGGCTGTTGAGGTAGCTCGGGCCTTGGTCGTGTAGGGCTTTGTGTGCGTGGGTGAGGAGGCGGAAGGTGATTCTTTTGTTGACGGGGAGCCAGTGAAGGTCTCGCAGATGTCCGGAGATGTGGCTGGTTCGTGGGATGTCGAGGATGAGTCTGGCTGAGGCGTTCTGGATCCGCTGGAGTCTCTTCTGGAGCTTGGCGGTGGTCCCGGCGTAGAGGGCGTTGCCGTAGTCCAGTCGGCTGGTGACGAGGGCCTGGGTGACGGTCTTCCTGGTCTCGGTGGGGATCCACCAGAAGATCTTCCGTAGCATGCGTAGGATGTTGAAGCATGCCGAGGAGACGTTGTTGACTTGCCTGGTCATGGAGAGGGAGGAGTCCAGGATGAAGCCCAGGTTGCGTGCATGGTCTGTCGGTTTGGGTGCGGTGCCCAGGGCGGGAGGCCACCAGGAGTCGTCCCAGGCGGAGGGAGAGGAGCCCAGGATGAGGACCTCCGTCTTGTCCGAGTTCAGTTTCAGGCGGCTGGTCGTCATCCACTCGGCTACCTCTTTCATCCCTTCGTGCAGGTTGGCTCTGGCGGGGTCGTTGGTCAGGGAGAGGATCAGCTGGGTGTCGTCGGCGTAGGAGATTATGCTGAGGTTGTGTTTGCGTACGATGGCTGCGAGGGGGCTCATGTAGACGTTGAAGAGGGTGGGGCTCAGAGATGATCCTTGGGGGACGCCGCAGATGACTTCGGTGGCCTCTGACTTGTACGGTGGTAGGCGGACTCTCTGTGTTCTCCCGTCGAGGAAGGAGGTGATCCACTCCAGCGCCTTGTCCTGGATTCCGACGTTGCTGAGGCGCCGTACTAGGGTGCGGTGGCAGACCGTGTCGAATGCCGCGGAGAGGTCTAGGAGGATGAGGGCCGCTGTTTCTCCATTGTCCATCAGGGCTCGGATGTCGTCGGTGGCGGCGATGAGGGCGGTCTCGGTGCTGTGGTTGGCTTGGAAGCCGGACTGTGAGGGGTCGAGGGATCCGTTCGTCTCGAGGAAAGCGGCCATCTGCTTGTTGACGGTCTTCTCGATGACTTTGGCTGGAAACGGGAGGAGCGAGATGGGGCGGTAATTCTTGAGGTCGGTGGGGTCCGCTGTTGGTTTCTTGAGTAGGGCGCTGAGTTCGGCGTGTTTCCAGCTCTCGGGGAAGATGGTGGTGTCGAGGGATGTGTTGATGATGTCTCGCAGGTGGGGTGCGATGACAGCGTCGGCTTTGTTGAAGACGTGGTGAGGGCAGGGGTCGGTCGGTGATCCGGAGTGGATGGAGTTCATCGTGCGGATGGTGTCTTCGGTGCTGATCGGGGTCCAGGCGCGGAGGGTGGTGGTGGGGGGTGGTTGTTCGGTCATGGTGTGCGTTGGTTGGTTGTTGAAGCTGTTGTGTATGTCCGCGATCTTGTTGTGGAAGTATGAAGCCAGGGAGTTGCAGAGGTCTTGCGATGGGGTGATGTCGTTGTTTCCTGCGCTGGGGTTGGAAAGCTCTTTGACGACGTTGAAGAGTTCCTTGCAGTTGTGTGCGTTGTTGTCCAACCGGTCCTTGAATGCTGTTTTCTTGGCGGCGCGGATCAGCTGGTGGTGTTTCCGGGTGGCAAGTTTGAAGGAGGTCCTGTTGTCCGGTGTCGGTTCCCTTCTCCAGACTTTCTCGAGGGCTCGGCAGTTCTTCTTGGAGCTCTTGAGTTCGTCGGTGAACCATGGGGCTTTCTTGCTGCCGGGTCTGCTGGGCGGGGTCCTCAGTGGGGCGAGTTCGTCCGCGCAGTTGCTGATCCACTTCGTGAGGTTGTCGGCGGCCTGGCTGGGGTTCGCTGAGCTGGCAGGAGGGTGCTGGCTCAGGGAGGTGGCGAGCTGGTCTGCTGTGATCTTGTTCCAGCTTCTGCGGGCGGTCTGTTGCTGGTGGTGGTGGGTCGTTGTTTTCTTGAAGGTGAAGTGGACGCAGCTGTGGTCCGTCCATTGAAGCTCTGTGGTGTGGCTGAAGTTGATGTCCTTGCTGGATGAGAAGACAGCGTCGAGTGTGTGTCCGGCGAGGTGGGTGGGGGTGGACACCAGTTGCTTGAGTCCCAGGTTGGTGAGGTTGTCGAGCAGGGTGCTGGTGTTGCGGTCGTTGTTGTTCTCCAGATGGAAGTTGAGGTCTCCCAGGAGGATGTAGTCAGCGGAGGGGAGGGCATGTGGGCTGACGAAGTCGGCGATGTCCTCGCTGAATTGTGTGCGTGGTCCAGGGGGTCGGTAGATCAGGGTGCCTCTGAGGGTGGTGTTCGGGTTGGTGTGGATCTGGAAATGCAGGTGTTCGGCGCTGGTCAGGGAGTTGTCGGTGCTGGTCGTGAGAAAAAGTTGAAAAAGTAATAACTCACATCCAACCGTCATTTAAAGTCAAAAGATTAAATGTTAAAATTTCATCAATATTGACCATTTTTTCAACGTTCGACTGGTCCGGGGTCATCGTTTTTCATCAGAAAATTAATTTTTTGGACTCTACCAAAAATGATTCAACATGTCATTTGGATCAGGCCTCATGTTGAATAACCACTTTTTAAACCCTCACAGTGACCAAAACTGCCATTTTTACAGAGTTTTGCTTACTCAAAATTTTCAATTTTGACCAATTTCAGGCACAGAAATGACTTTAAACACACTTATTTTAGTTGAAAAAGTAATAACTCACATCCAACCGTCATTTAAAGTCAAAAGATTAAATGTTAAAATTTCATCAATATTGAACATTTTTTCAACGTTCGACTGGTCCGGGGTCATCGTTTTTCATCAGAAAATTGATTTTTTGGACTCTACCAAAAATGATTCAAAATGTCATTTGGATCGGGCCTCATGTTGAATAACCACTTTTTAAACCCTCACAGTGACCAAAACTGCAATTTTTACAGAGTTTTGCTTACTCAAAATCTTCAATTTCGACCAATTTCAGGCACAGAAATGACTTTAAACACACTTATTTTAGTTGAAAAAGTAATAACTCACATCCAACCGTCATTTAAAGTCAAAAGATTAAATATTAAAATTTCATCAATATTGACCATTTTTTCAACGTTCGACTGGTCCGGGGTCATCGTTTTTCATCAGAAAATTGATTTTTTGGACTCTACCAAAAATGATTCAAAATGTCATTTGGATCGGGCCTCATGTTGAATAACCACTTTTTAAACCCTCACAGTGACCAAAATTGCCATTTTTACAGAGTTTTGCTTACTCAAAATCTTCAATTTTGACCAATTTCAGGCACAGAAATGACTTTAAACACACTTATTTTAGTTGAAAAAGTAATAACTCACATCCAACCGTCATTTAAAGTCAAAAGATTAAATGTTAAAATTTCATCAATATTGACCATTTTTTCAACGTTCGACTGGTCCGGGGTCATCGTTTTTCATCAGAAAATTGATTTTTTGGACTCTACCAAAAATGATTCAAAATGTCATTTGGATCGGGCCTCATGTTGAATAACCACTTTTTAAACCCTCACAGTGACCAAAACTGCCATTTTTACAGAGTTTTGCTTACTCAAAATCTTCAATTTTGACCAATTTCAGGCACAGAAATGACTTTAAACACACTTATTTTAGTTGAAAAAGTAATAACTCACATCCAACCGTCATTTAAAGTCAAAAGATTAAATGTTAAAATTTCATCAATATTGAACATTTTTTCAACGTTCGACTGGTCCGGGGTCATCGTTTTTCATCAGAAAATTGATTTTTTGGACTCTACCAAAAATGATTCAAAATGTCATTTGGATCGGGCCTCATGTTGAATAACCACTTTTTAAACCCTCACAGTGACCAAAACTGCCATTTTTACAGAGTTTTGCTTATCAAAATCTTCAATTTTGACCAATTTCAGGCACAGAAATGACTTTAAACACACTTATTTTAGTTGAAAAAGTAATAACTCACATCCAACCGTCATTTAAAGTCAAAAGATTAAATGTTAAAATTTCATCAATATTGACCATTTTTTCAACGATCGACTGGTCTGGGGTCATCGTTTTTCATCAGAAAATGGATTTTTTGGACTCTACCAAAAATGATTCAACATGTCATTTGGATCAGGCCTCATGTTGAATAACCACTTTTTAAACCCTCACAGTGACCAAAACTGCCATTTTTACAGAGTTTTGCTTACTCAAAATCTTCAATTTTGACCAATTTCAGGCACAGAAATGACTTTAAACACACTTATTTTAGTTGAAAAAGTAATAACTCACATCCAACCGTCATTTAAAGTCAAAAGATTAAATGTTAAAATTTCATCAATATTGAACATTTTTTCAACGTTCGACTGGTCCGGGGTCATCGTTTTTCATCAGAAAATTGATTTTTTGGACTCTACCAAAAATGATTCAAAATGTCATTTGGATCGGGCCTCATGTTGAATAACCACTTTTTAAACCCTCACAGTGACCAAAACTGCAATTTTTACAGAGTTTTGCTTACTCAAAATCTTCAATTTCGACCAATTTCAGGCACAGAAATGACTTTAAACACACTTATTTTAGTTGAAAAAGTAATAACTCACATCCAACCGTCATTTAAAGTCAAAAGATTAAATATTAAAATTTCATCAATATTGACCATTTTTTCAACGTTCGACTGGTCCGGGGTCATCGTTTTTCATCAGAAAATTGATTTTTTGGACTCTACCAAAAATGATTCAAAATGTCATTTGGATCGGGCCTCATGTTGAATAACCACTTTTTAAACCCTCACAGTGACCAAAATTGCCATTTTTACAGAGTTTTGCTTACTCAAAATCTTCAATTTTGACCAATTTCAGGCACAGAAATGACTTTAAACACACTTATTTTAGTTGAAAAAGTAATAACTCACATCCAACCGTCATTTAAAGTCAAAAGATTAAATGTTAAAATTTCATCAATATTGAACATTTTTTCAACGTTCGACTGGTCCGGGGTCATCGTTTTTCATCAGAAAATTGATTTTTTGGACTCTACCAAAAATGATTCAAAATGTCATTTGGATCGGGCCTCATGTTGAATAACCACTTTTTAAACCCTCACAGTGACCAAAACTGCAATTTTTACAGAGTTTTGCTTACTCAAAATCTTCAATTTTGACCAATTTCAGGCACAGAAATGACTTTAAACACACTTATTTTAGTTGAAAAAGTAATAACTCACATCCAACCGTCATTTAAAGTCAAAAGATTAAATGTTAAAATTTCATCAATATTGACCATTTTTTCAACGTTCGACTGGCCCGGGGTCATCGTTTTTCATCAGAAAATGGATTTTTGGGACTCTACCAAAAATGATTCAACATGTCATTTGGATCAGGCCTCATGTTGAATAACCACTTTTTAAACCCTCACAGTGACCAAAACTGCCATTTTTACAGAGTTTTGCTTACTCAAAATCTTCAATTTTGACCAATTTCAGGCACAGAAATGACTTTAAACACACTTATTTTAGTTGAAAAAGTAATAACTCACATCCAACCGTCATTTAAAGTCAAAAGATTAAATGTTAAAATTTCATCAATATTGACCATTTTTTCAACGTTCGACTGGTCCGGGGTCATCGTTTTTCATTAGAAAATGGATTTTTTGGACTCTACCAAAAATGATTCAAAATGTCATTTGGATCGGGCCTCATGTTGAATAACCACTTTTTAAACCCTCACAGTGACCAAAACTGCCATTTTTACAGAGTTTTGCTTATCAAAATTTTCAATTTTGACCAATTTCAGGCACAGAAATGACTTTAAACACACTTATTTTAGTTGAAAAAGTAATAACTCACATCCAACCGTCATTTAAAGTCAAAAGATTAAATGTTAAAATTTCATCAATATTGACCATTTTTTCAACGATCGACTGGTCCGGGGTCATCGTTTTTCATCAGAAAATGGATTTTTTGGACTCTACCAAAAATGATTCAACATGTCATTTGGATCAGGCCTCATGTTGAATAACCACTTTTTAAACCCTCACAGTGACCAAAACTGCCATTTTTACAGAGTTTTGCTTACTCAAAATCTTCAATTTTGACCAATTTCAGGCACAGAAATGACTTTAAACACACTTATTTTAGTTGAAAAAGTAATAACTCACATCCAACCGTCATTTAAAGTCAAAGGATTAAATGTTAAAATTTCATCAATATTGAACATTTTTTCAACGTTCGACTGGTCCGGGGTCATCGTTTTTCATCAGAAAATTGATTTTTTGGACTCTACCAAAAATGATTCAAAATGTCATTTGGATCGGGCCTCATGTTGAATAACCACTTTTTAAACCCTCACAGTGACCAAAACTGCAATTTTTACAGAGTTTTGCTTACTCAAAATCTTCAATTTTGACCAATTTCAGGCACAGAAATGACTTTAAACACACTTATTTTAGTTGAAAAAGTAATAACTCACATCCAACCGTCATTTAAAGTCAAAAGATTAAATGTTAAAATTTCATCAATATTGACCATTTTTTCAACGTTCGACTGGTCCGGGGTCATCGTTTTTCATCAGAAAATGGATTTTTTGGACTCTACCAAAAATGATTCAAAATGTCATTTGGATCGGGCCTCATGTTGAATAACCACTTTTTAAACCCTCACAGTGACCAAAATTGCCATTTTTACAGAGTTTTGCTTACTCAAAATCTTCAATTTTGACCAATTTCAGGCACAGAAATGACTTTAAACACACTTATTTTAGTTGAAAAAGTAATAACTCACATCCAACCGTCATTTAAAGTCAAAAGATTAAATGTTAAAATTTCATCAATATTGACCATTTTATGAATGTTGGACTTGTCCGGGGTCATCGTTTTTCATCAGAAAATTGATTTTTTGGACTCTACCAAAAATGATTCAAAATGTCATTTGGATCGGGCCTCATGTTGAATAACCACTTTTTAAACCCTCACAGTGACCAAAACTGCCATTTTTACAGAGTTTTGCTTACTCAAAATCTTCAATTTTGACCAATTTCAGGCACAGAAATGACTTTAAACACACTTATTTTAGTTGAAAAAGTAATAACTCACATCCAACCGTCATTTAAAGTCAAAAGATTAAATGTTGGAATTTGATCAATATTGACCATTTTTTCAACGTTCGACTGGTCCGGGGTCATCGTTTTTCATCAGAAAATGGATTTTTTGGACTCTACCAAAAATGATTCAACATGTCATTTGGATCAGGCCTCATGTTGAATAACCACTTTTTAAACCCTCACAGTGACCAAAACTGCCATTTTTACAGAGTTTTGCTTACTCAAAATCTTCAATTTTGACCAATTTCAGGCACAGAAATGACTTTAAACACACTTATTTTAGTTGAAAAAGTAATAACTCACATCCAACCGTCATTTAAAGTCAAAAGATTAAATGTTAAAATTTCATCAATATTGACCATTTTTTCAACGTTCGACTGGTCCGGGGTCATCGTTTTTCATCAGAAAATTGATTTTTTGGACTCTACCAAAAATGATTCAAAATGTCATTTGGATCGGGCCTCATGTTGAATAACCACTTTTTAAACCCTCACAGTGACCAAAACTGCCATTTTTACAGAGTTTTGCTTTCTCAAAATCTTCAATTTTGACCAATTTCAGGCACAGAAATGACTTTAAACACACTTATTTTAGTTGAAAATGTAATAACTCACATCCAACCGTCATTTAAAGTCAAAAGATTAAATGTTAAAATTTCATCAATATTGACCATTTTTTTAACATTCGACTGGTCCGGGGTCATCGTTTTTCATCAGAAAATGGATTTTTTGGACTCTACCAAAAATGATTCAAAATGTCATTTGGATCGGGCCTCATGTTGAATAACCACTTTTTAAACCCTCACAGTGACCAAAATTGCCATTTTCTACAGAGTTTTGCTTACTCAAAATCTTCAATTTTGACCAATTTCACGCACAGAAATGACTTTAAACACACTTATTTTAGTTGAAAAAGTAATAACTCACATCCAACCGTCATTTAAAGTCAAAAGATTAAATGTTAAAATTTCATCAATATTGACCATTTTTTCAACGTTCGACGGGTCCGGGGTCATCGTTTTTCATCAAAAAATTGATTTTTTGGACTCTACCAAAAATGATTCAACATGTCATTTGGATCAGGCCTCATGTTGAATAACCACTTTTTAAACCCTCACAGTGACCAAAACTGCCATTTTTACAGAGTTTTGCTTACTCAAAATTTTCAATTTTGACCAATTTCAGGCACAGAAATGACTTTAAACACACTTATTTTAGTTGAAAAAGTAATAACTCACATCCAACCGTCATTTAAAGTCAAAAGATTAAATGTTAAAATTTCATCAATATTGACCATTTTTTCAACGTTCGACTGGTCCGGGGTCATCGTTTTTCATCAGAAAATTGATTTTTTGGACTCTACCAAAAATGATTCAAAATGTCATTTGGATCGGGCCTCATGTTGAATAACCACTTTTTAAACCCTCACAGTGACCAAAATTGCCATTTTTACAGAGTTTTGCTTACTCAAAATCTTCAATTTTGACCAATTTCAGGCACAGAAATGACTTTAAACACACTTATTTTAGTTGAAAAAGTAATAACTCACATCCAACCGTCATTTAAAGTCAAAAGATTAAATGTTAAAATTTCATCAATATTGAACATTTTTTCAACGTTCGACTGGTCCGGGGTCATCGTTTTTCATCAGAAAATTGATTTTTTGGACTCTACCAAAAATGATTCAAAATGTCATTTGGATCGGGCCTCATGTTGAATAACCACTTTTTAAACCCTCACAGTGACCAAAACTGCAATTTTTACAGAGTTTTGCTTACTCAAAATCTTCAATTTCGACCAATTTCAGGCACAGAAATGACTTTAAACACACTTATTTTAGTTGAAAAAGTAATAACTCACATCCAACGTCATTTAAAGTCAAAAGATTAAATATTAAAATTTCATCAATATTGACCATTTTTTCAACGTTCGACTGGTCCGGGGTCATCGTTTTTCATCAGAAAATTGATTTTTTGGACTCTACCAAAAATGATTCAAAATGTCATTTGGATCGGGCCTCATGTTGAATAACCACTTTTTAAACCCTCACAGTGACCAAAATTGCCATTTTTACAGAGTTTTGCTTACTCAAAATCTTCAATTTTGACCAATTTCAGGCACAGAAATGACTTTAAACACACTTATTTTAGTTGAAAAAGTAATAACTCACATCCAACCGTCATTTAAAGTCAAAAGATTAAATGTTAAAATTTCATCAATATTGAACATTTTTTCAACGTTCGACTGGTCCGGGGTCATCGTTTTTCATCAGAAAATTGATTTTTTGGACTCTACCAAAAATGATTCAAAATGTCATTTGGATCGGGCCTCATGTTGAATAACCACTTTTTAAACCCTCACAGTGACCAAAACTGCAATTTTTACAGAGTTTTGCTTACTCAAAATCTTCAATTTTGACCAATTTCAGGCACAGAAATGACTTTAAACACACTTATTTTAGTTGAAAAAGTAATAACTCACATCCAACCGTCATTTAAAGTCAAAAGATTAAATGTTTAAATTTCATCAATATTGACCATTTTTTCAACGTTCGACTGGTCCGGGGTCATCGTTTTTCATCAGAAAATGGATTTTTTGGACTCTACCAAAAATGATTCAACATGTCATTTGGATCAGGCCTCATGTTGAATAACCACTTTTTAAACCCTCACAGTGACCAAAACTGCCATTTTTACAGAGTTTTGCTTACTCAAAATCTTCAATTTTGACCAATTTCAGGCACAGAAATGACTTTAAACACACTTATTTTAGTTGAAAAAGTAATAACTCACATCCAACCGTCATTTAAAGTCAAAAGATTAAATGTTAAAATTTCATCAATATTGACCATTTTTTCAACGTTCGACTGGTCCGGGGTCATCGTTTTTCATCAGAAAATGGATTTTTTGGACTCTACCAAAAATGATTCAAAATGTCATTTGGATCGGGCCTCATGTTGAATAACCACTTTTTAAACCCTCACAGTGACCAAAACTGCCATTTTTACAGAGTTTTGCTTACTCAAAATCTTCAATTTTGACCAATTTCAGGCACAGAAATGACTTTAAACACACTTATTTTAGTTGAAAAAGTAATAACTCACATCCAACCGTCATTTAAAGTCAAAAGATTAAATGTTAAAATTTCATCAATATTGAACATTTTTTCAACGTTCGACTGGTCCGGGGTTATCGTTTTTCATCAGAAAATTGATTTTTTGGACTCTACCAAAAATGATTCAAAATGTCATTTGGATCGGGCCTCATGTTGAATAACCACTTTTTAAACCCTCACAGTGACCAAAACTGCCATTTTTACAGAGTTTTGCTTATCAAAATCTTCAATTTTGACCAATTTCAGGCACAGAAATGACTTTAAACACACTTATTTTAGTTGAAAAAGTAATAACTCACATCCAACCGTCATTTAAAGTCAAAAGATTAAATGTTAAAATTTCATCAATATTGACCATTTTTTCAACGATCGACTGGTCCGGGGTCATCGTTTTTCATCAGAAAATGGATTTTTTGGACTCTACCAAAAATGATTCAACATGTCATTTGGATCAGGCCTCATGTTGAATAACCACTTTTTAAACCCTCACAGTGACCAAAACTGCCATTTTTACAGAGTTTTGCTTACTCAAAATCTTCAATTTTGACCAATTTCAGGCACAGAAATGACTTTAAACACACTTATTTTAGTTGAAAAAGTAATAACTCACATCCAACCGTCATTTAAAGTCAAAGGATTAAATGTTAAAATTTCATCAATATTGAACATTTTTTCAACGTTCGACTGGTCCGGGGTCATCGTTTTTCATCAGAAAATTGATTTTTTGGACTCTACCAAAAATGATTCAAAATGTCATTTGGATCGGGCCTCATGTTGAATAACCACTTTTTAAACCCTCACAGTGACCAAAACTGCAATTTTTACAGAGTTTTGCTTACTCAAAATCTTCAATTTTGACCAATTTCAGGCACAGAAATGACTTTAAACACACTTATTTTAGTTGAAAAAGTAATAACTCACATCCAACCGTCATTTAAAGTCAAAAGATTAAATGTTAAAATTTCATCAATATTGACCATTTTTTCAACGTTCGACTGGTCCGGGGTCATCGTTTTTCATCAGAAAATGGATTTTTTGGACTCTACCAAAAATGATTCAAAATGTCATTTGGATCGGGCCTCATGTTGAATAACCACTTTTTAAACCCTCACAGTGACCAAAATTGCCATTTTTACAGAGTTTTGCTTACTCAAAATCTTCAATTTTGACCAATTTCAGGCACAGAAATGACTTTAAACACACTTATTTTAGTTGAAAAAGTAATAACTCACATCCAACCGTCATTTAAAGTCAAAAGATTAAATGTTAACATTTCATCAATATTGACCATTTTATGAATGTTGGACTTGTCCGGGGTCATCGTTTTTCATCAGAAAATTGATTTTTTGGACTCTACCAAAAATGATTCAAAATGTCATTTGGATCGGGCCTCATGTTGAATAACCACTTTTTAAACCCTCACAGTGACCAAAACTGCCATTTTTACAGAGTTTTGCTTACTCAAAATCTTCAATTTTGACCAATTTCAGGCACAGAAATGACTTTAAACACACTTATTTTAGTTGAAAAAGTAATAACTCACATCCAACCGTCATTTAAAGTCAAAAGATTAAATGTTAAAATTTCATCAATATTGACCATTTTTTCAACGTTCGACTGGTCCGGGGTCATCGTTTTTCATCAGAAAATGGATTTTTTGGACTCTACCAAAAATGATTCAAAATGTCATTTGGATCGGGCCTCATGTTGAATAACCACTTTTTAAACCCTCACAGTGACCAAAATTGCCATTTTTACAGAGTTTTGCTTACTCAAAATCTTCAATT
Organism: Lissotriton vulgaris; assembly: GCF_964263255.1. NCBI lineage: Eukaryota > Metazoa > Chordata > Amphibia > Caudata > Salamandridae > Lissotriton > Lissotriton vulgaris. The sequence continues at coordinate 97,617 of NW_028246918.1, read as the reverse complement.
TTGACCAATTTCAGGCACAGAAATGACTTTAAACACACTTATTTTAGTTGAAAAAGTAATAACTCACATCCAACCGTCATTTAAAGTCAAAAGATTAAATGTTAAAATTTCATCAATATTGACCATTTTATGAATGTTGGACTTGTCCGGGGTCATCGTTTTTCATCAGAAAATTGATTTTTTGGACTCTACCAAAAATGATTCAAAATGTCATTTGGATCGGGCCTCATGTTGAATAACCACTTTTTAAACCCTCACAGTGACCAAAACTGCCATTTTTACAGAGTTTTGCTTACTCAAAATCTTCAATTTTGACCAATTTCAGGCACAGAAATGACTTTAAACACACTTATTTTAGTTGAAAAAGTAATAACTCACATCCAACCGTCATTTAAAGTCAAAAGATTAAATGTTAAAATTTCATTAATATTGACCATTTTTTCAACGTTCGACTGGTCCGGGGTCATCGTTTTTCATCAGAAAATGGATTTTTTGGACTCTACCAAAAATGATTCAACATGTCATGTGGATCAGGCCTCATGTTGAATAACCACTTTTTAAACCCTCACAGTGACCAAAACTGCCATTTTTACAGAGTTTTGCTTATCAAAATCTTCAATTTTGACCAATTTCAGGCACAGAAATGACTTTAAACACACTTATTTTAGTTGAAAAAGTAATAACTCACATCCAACCGTCATTTAAAGTCAAAAGATTAAATGTTAAAATTTCATCAATATTGACCATTTTTTCAACGATCGACTGGTCCGGGGTCATCGTTTTTCATCAGAAAATGGATTTTTTGGACTCTACCAAAAATGATTCAACATGTCATTTGGATCAGGCCTCATGTTGAATAACCACTTTTTAAACCCTCACAGTGACCAAAACTGCCATTTTTACAGAGTTTTGCTTACTCAAAATCTTCAATTTTGACCAATTTCAGGCACAGAAATGACTTTAAACACACTTATTTTAGTTGAAAAAGTAATAACTCACATCCAACCGTCATTTAAAGTCAAAAGATTAAATGTTAAAATTTCATCAATATTGAACATTTTTTCAACGTTCGACTGGTCCGGGGTCATCGTTTTTCATCAGAAAATTGATTTTTTGGACTCTACCAAAAATGATTCAAAATGTCATTTGGATCGGGCCTCATGTTGAATAACCACTTTTTAAACCCTCACAGTGACCAAAACTGCAATTTTTACAGAGTTTTGCTTACTCAAAATCTTCAATTTCGACCAATTTCAGGCACAGAAATGACTTTAAACACACTTATTTTAGTTGAAAAAGTAATAACTCACATCCAACCGTCATTTAAAGTCAAAAGATTAAATATTAAAATTTCATCAATATTGACCATTTTTTCAACGTTCGACTGGTCCGGGGTCATCGTTTTTCATCAGAAAATTGATTTTTTGGACTCTACCAAAAATGATTCAAAATGTCATTTGGATCGGGCCTCATGTTGAATAACCACTTTTTAAACCCTCACAGTGACCAAAATTGCCATTTTTACAGAGTTTTGCTTACTCAAAATCTTCAATTTTGACCAATTTCAGGCACAGAAATGACTTTAAACACACTTATTTTAGTTGAAAAAGTAATAACTCACATCCAACCGTCATTTAAAGTCAAAAGATTAAATGTTAAAATTTCATCAATATTGAACATTTTTTCAACGTTCGACTGGTCCGGGGTCATCGTTTTTCATCAGAAAATTGATTTTTTGGACTCTACCAAAAATGATTCAAAATGTCATTTGGATCGGGCCTCATGTTGAATAACCACTTTTTAAACCCTCACAGTGACCAAAACTGCAATTTTTACAGAGTTTTGCTTACTCAAAATCTTCAATTTTGACCAATTTCAGGCACAGAAATGACTTTAAACACACTTATTTTAGTTGAAAAAGTAATAACTCACATCCAACCGTCATTTAAAGTCAAAAGATTAAATGTTAAAATTTCATCAATATTGACCATTTTTTCAACGTTCGACTGGCCCGGGGTCATCGTTTTTCATCAGAAAATGGATTTTTGGGACTCTACCAAAAATGATTCAACATGTCATTTGGATCAGGCCTCATGTTGAATAACCACTTTTTAAACCCTCACAGTGACCAAAACTGCCATTTTTACAGAGTTTTGCTTACTCAAAATCTTCAATTTTGACCAATTTCAGGCACAGAAATGACTTTAAACACACTTATTTTAGTTGAAAAAGTAATAACTCACATCCAACCGTCATTTAAAGTCAAAAGATTAAATGTTAAAATTTCATCAATATTGACCATTTTTTCAACGTTCGACTGGTCCGGGGTCATCGTTTTTCATCAGAAAATGGATTTTTTGGACTCTACCAAAAATGATTCAAAATGTCATTTGGATCGGGCCTCATGTTGAATAACCACTTTTTAAACCCTCACAGTGACCAAAACTGCCATTTTTACAGAGTTTTGCTTATCAAAATTTTCAATTTTGACCAATTTCAGGCACAGAAATGACTTTAAACACACTTATTTTAGTTGAAAAAGTAATAACTCACATCCAACCGTCATTTAAAGTCAAAAGATTAAATGTTAAAATTTCATCAATATTGACCATTTTTTCAACGATCGACTGGTCCGGGGTCATCGTTTTTCATCAGAAAATGGATTTTTTGGACTCTACCAAAAATGATTCAACATGTCATTTGGATCAGGCCTCATGTTGAATAACCACTTTTTAAACCCTCACAGTGACCAAAACTGCCATTTTTACAGAGTTTTGCTTACTCAAAATCTTCAATTTTGACCAATTTCAGGCACAGAAATGACTTTAAACACACTTATTTTAGTTGAAAAAGTAATAACTCACATCCAACCGTCATTTAAAGTCAAAGGATTAAATGTTAAAATTTCATCAATATTGAACATTTTTTCAACGTTCGACTGGTCCGGGGTCATCGTTTTTCATCAGAAAATTGATTTTTTGGACTCTACCAAAAATGATTCAAAATGTCATTTGGATCGGGCCTCATGTTGAATAACCACTTTTTAAACCCTCACAGTGACCAAAACTGCAATTTTTACAGAGTTTTGCTTACTCAAAATCTTCAATTTTGACCAATTTCAGGCACAGAAATGACTTTAAACACACTTATTTTAGTTGAAAAAGTAATAACTCACATCCAACCGTCATTTAAAGTCAAAAGATTAAATGTTAAAATTTCATCAATATTGACCATTTTTTCAACGTTCGACTGGTCCGGGGTCATCGTTTTTCATCAGAAAATGGATTTTTTGGACTCTACCAAAAATGATTCAAAATGTCATTTGGATCGGGCCTCATGTTGAATAACCACTTTTTAAACCCTCACAGTGACCAAAATTGCCATTTTTACAGAGTTTTGCTTACTCAAAATCTTCAATTTTGACCAATTTCAGGCACAGAAATGACTTTAAACACACTTATTTTAGTTGAAAAAGTAATAACTCACATCCAACCGTCATTTAAAGTCAAAAGATTAAATGTTAAAATTTCATCAATATTGACCATTTTATGAATGTTGGACTTGTCCGGGGTCATCGTTTTTCATCAGAAAATTGATTTTTTGGACTCTACCAAAAATGATTCAAAATGTCATTTGGATCGGGCCTCATGTTGAATAACCACTTTTTAAACCCTCACAGTGACCAAAACTGCCATTTTTACAGAGTTTTGCTTACTCAAAATCTTCAATTTTGACCAATTTCAGGCACAGAAATGACTTTAAACACACTTATTTTAGTTGAAAAAGTAATAACTCACATCCAACCGTCATTTAAAGTCAAAAGATTAAATGTTGGAATTTGATCAATATTGACCATTTTTTCAACGTTCGACTGGTCCGGGGTCATCGTTTTTCATCAGAAAATGGATTTTTTGGACTCTACCAAAAATGATTCAACATGTCATTTGGATCAGGCCTCATGTTGAATAACCACTTTTTAAACCCTCACAGTGACCAAAACTGCCATTTTTACAGAGTTTTGCTTACTCAAAATCTTCAATTTTGACCAATTTCAGGCACAGAAATGACTTTAAACACACTTATTTTAGTTGAAAAAGTAATAACTCACATCCAACCGTCATTTAAAGTCAAAAGATTAAATGTTAAAATTTCATCAATATTGACCATTTTTTCAACGTTCGACTGGTCCGGGGTCATCGTTTTTCATCAGAAAATTGATTTTTTGGACTCTACCAAAAATGATTCAAAATGTCATTTGGATCGGGCCTCATGTTGAATAACCACTTTTTAAACCCTCACAGTGACCAAAACTGCCATTTTTACAGAGTTTTGCTTTCTCAAAATCTTCAATTTTGACCAATTTCAGGCACAGAAATGACTTTAAACACACTTATTTTAGTTGAAAATGTAATAACTCACATCCAACCGTCATTTAAAGTCAAAAGATTAAATGTTAAAATTTCATCAATATTGACCATTTTTTTAACATTCGACTGGTCCGGGGTCATCGTTTTTCATCAGAAAATGGATTTTTTGGACTCTACCAAAAATGATTCAAAATGTCATTTGGATCGGGCCTCATGTTGAATAACCACTTTTTAAACCCTCACAGTGACCAAAATTGCCATTTTCTACAGAGTTTTGCTTACTCAAAATCTTCAATTTTGACCAATTTCACGCACAGAAATGACTTTAAACACACTTATTTTAGTTGAAAAAGTAATAACTCACATCCAACCGTCATTTAAAGTCAAAAGATTAAATGTTAAAATTTCATCAATATTGACCATTTTTTCAACGTTCGACGGGTCCGGGGTCATCGTTTTTCATCAAAAAATTGATTTTTTGGACTCTACCAAAAATGATTCAACATGTCATTTGGATCAGGCCTCATGTTGAATAACCACTTTTTAAACCCTCACAGTGACCAAAACTGCCATTTTTACAGAGTTTTGCTTACTCAAAATTTTCAATTTTGACCAATTTCAGGCACAGAAATGACTTTAAACACACTTATTTTAGTTGAAAAAGTAATAACTCACATCCAACCGTCATTTAAAGTCAAAAGATTAAATGTTAAAATTTCATCAATATTGACCATTTTTTCAACGTTCGACTGGTCCGGGGTCATCGTTTTTCATCAGAAAATTGATTTTTTGGACTCTACCAAAAATGATTCAAAATGTCATTTGGATCGGGCCTCATGTTGAATAACCACTTTTTAAACCCTCACAGTGACCAAAATTGCCATTTTTACAGAGTTTTGCTTACTCAAAATCTTCAATTTTGACCAATTTCAGGCACAGAAATGACTTTAAACACACTTATTTTAGTTGAAAAAGTAATAACTCACATCCAACCGTCATTTAAAGTCAAAAGATTAAATGTTAAAATTTCATCAATATTGAACATTTTTTCAACGTTCGACTGGTCCGGGGTCATCGTTTTTCATCAGAAAATTGATTTTTTGGACTCTACCAAAAATGATTCAAAATGTCATTTGGATCGGGCCTCATGTTGAATAACCACTTTTTAAACCCTCACAGTGACCAAAACTGCAATTTTTACAGAGTTTTGCTTACTCAAAATCTTCAATTTCGACCAATTTCAGGCACAGAAATGACTTTAAACACACTTATTTTAGTTGAAAAAGTAATAACTCACATCCAACGTCATTTAAAGTCAAAAGATTAAATATTAAAATTTCATCAATATTGACCATTTTTTCAACGTTCGACTGGTCCGGGGTCATCGTTTTTCATCAGAAAATTGATTTTTTGGACTCTACCAAAAATGATTCAAAATGTCATTTGGATCGGGCCTCATGTTGAAAAACCACTTTTTAAACCCTCACAGTGACCAAAATTGCCATTTTTACAGAGTTTTGCTTACTCAAAATCTTCAATTTTGACCAATTTCAGGCACAGAAATGACTTTAAACACACTTATTTTAGTTGAAAAAGTAATAACTCACATCCAACCGTCATTTAAAGTCAAAAGATTAAATGTTAAAATTTCATCAATATTGAACATTTTTTCAACGTTCGACTGGTCCGGGGTCATCGTTTTTCATCAGAAAATTGATTTTTTGGACTCTACCAAAAATGATTCAAAATGTCATTTGGATCGGGCCTCATGTTGAATAACCACTTTTTAAACCCTCACAGTGACCAAAACTGCAATTTTTACAGAGTTTTGCTTACTCAAAATCTTCAATTTTGACCAATTTCAGGCACAGAAATGACTTTAAACACACTTATTTTAGTTGAAAAAGTAATAACTCACATCCAACCGTCATTTAAAGTCAAAAGATTAAATGTTTAAATTTCATCAATATTGACCATTTTTTCAACGTTCGACTGGTCCGGGGTCATCGTTTTTCATCAGAAAATGGATTTTTTGGACTCTACCAAAAATGATTCAACATGTCATTTGGATCAGGCCTCATGTTGAATAACCACTTTTTAAACCCTCACAGTGACCAAAACTGCCATTTTTACAGAGTTTTGCTTACTCAAAATCTTCAATTTTGACCAATTTCAGGCACAGAAATGACTTTAAACACACTTATTTTAGTTGAAAAAGTAATAACTCACATCCAACCGTCATTTAAAGTCAAAAGATTAAATGTTAAAATTTCATCAATATTGACCATTTTTTCAACGTTCGACTGGTCCGGGGTCATCGTTTTTCATCAGAAAATGGATTTTTTGGACTCTACCAAAAATGATTCAAAATGTCATTTGGATCGGGCCTCATGTTGAATAACCACTTTTTAAACCCTCACAGTGACCAAAACTGCCATTTTTACAGAGTTTTGCTTACTCAAAATCTTCAATTTTGACCAATTTCAGGCACAGAAATGACTTTAAACACACTTATTTTAGTTGAAAAAGTAATAACTCACATCCAACCGTCATTTAAAGTCAAAGGATTAAATGTTAAAATTTCATCAATATTGAACATTTTTTCAACGTTCGACTGGTCCGGGGTCATCGTTTTTCATCAGAAAATTGATTTTTTGGACTCTACCAAAAATGATTCAAAATGTCATTTGGATCGGGCCTCATGTTGAATAACCACTTTTTAAACCCTCACAGTGACCAAAACTGCAATTTTTACAGAGTTTTGCTTACTCAAAATCTTCAATTTTGACCAATTTCAGGCACAGAAATGACTTTAAACACACTTATTTTAGTTGAAAAAGTAATAACTCACATCCAACCGTCATTTAAAGTCAAAAGATTAAATGTTAAAATTTCATCAATATTGACCATTTTTTCAACGTTCGACTGGTCCGGGGTCATCGTTTTTCATCAGAAAATGGATTTTTTGGACTCTACCAAAAATGATTCAAAATGTCATTTGGATCGGGCCTCATGTTGAATAACCACTTTTTAAACCCTCACAGTGACCAAAATTGCCATTTTTACAGAGTTTTGCTTACTCAAAATCTTCAATTTTGACCAATTTCAGGCACAGAAATGACTTTAAACACACTTATTTTAGTTGAAAAAGTAATAACTCACATCCAACCGTCATTTAAAGTCAAAAGATTAAATGTTAACATTTCATCAATATTGACCATTTTATGAATGTTGGACTTGTCCGGGGTCATCGTTTTTCATCAGAAAATTGATTTTTTGGACTCTACCAAAAATGATTCAAAATGTCATTTGGATCGGGCCTCATGTTGAATAACCACTTTTTAAACCCTCACAGTGACCAAAACTGCCATTTTTACAGAGTTTTGCTTACTCAAAATCTTCAATTTTGACCAATTTCAGGCACAGAAATGACTTTAAACACACTTATTTTAGTTGAAAAAGTAATAACTCACATCCAACCGTCATTTAAAGTCAAAAGATTAAATGTTAAAATTTCATCAATATTGACCATTTTTTCAACGTTCGACTGGTCCGGGGTCATCGTTTTTCATCAGAAAATGGATTTTTTGGACTCTACCAAAAATGATTCAACATGTCATGTGGATCAGGCCTCATGTTGAATAACCACTTTTTAAACCCTCACAGTGACCAAAACTGCCATTTTTACAGAGTTTTGCTTACTCAAAATCTTCAATTTTGACCAATTTCAGGCACAGAAATGACTTTAAACACACTTATTTTAGTTGAAAAAGTAATAACTCACATCCAACCGTCATTTAAAGTCAAAAGATTAAATGTTAAAATTTCATCAATATTGACCATTTTTTCAACGTTCGACTGGTCCGGGGTCATCGTTTTTCATCAGAAAATGGATTTTTTGGACTCTACCAAAAATGATTCAAAATGTCATTTGGATCGGGCCTCATGTTGAATAACCACTTTTTAAACCCTCACAGTGACCAAAACTGCCATTTTTACAGAGTTTTGCTTACTCAAAATCTTCAATTTTGACCAATTTCAGGCACAGAAATGACTTTAAACACACTTATTTTAGTTGAAAAAGTAATAACTCACATCCAACCGTCATTTAAAGTCAAAAGATTAAATGTTAAAATTTCATCAATATTGAACATTTTTTCAACGTTCGACTGGTCCGGGGTCATCGTTTTTCATCAGAAAATTTATTTTTTGGACTCTACCAAAAATGATTCAAAATGTCATTTGGATCGGGCCTCATGTTGAATAACCACTTTTTAAACCTTCGCAGTGACCAAAACTGCCATTTTTACTGAGTTTTTCTTACTCAAAATCTTCAATTTTGACCAATTTCAGGCACAGAAATGACTTTAAACACACTTATTTTAGTTGAAAAAGTAATAACTCACATCCAACCGTCATTTAAAGTCAAAATATTAAATGTTAAAATTTCATCAATATTGACCATTTTTTCAACGTTCGACTGGTCCGGGGTCATCATTTTTCATCAGAAAATTGATTTTTGGGACTCTACCAAAAATGATTCAAAATGTCATTTGGATCGGGCCTCATGTTGAATAACCACTTTTTAAACCCTCACAGTGACCAAAATTGCCATTTTCTTCAGAGTTTTGCTTACTCAAAATCTTCAATTTTGACCAATTTCAGGCACAGAAATGACTTTAAACACACTTATTTTAGTTGAAAAAGTAATAACTCACATCCAACCGTCATTTAAAGTCAAAAGATTAAATGTTAAAATTTCATCAATATTGACCATTTTTTCAACGTTCGACTGGTCCGGGGTCATCGTTTTTCATCAGAAAATGGATTTTTTGGACTCTACCAAAAATGATTCAAAATGTCATTTGGATCGGGCCTCATGTTGAATAACCACTTTTTAAACCCTCACAGTGACCAAAATTGCCATTTTTACAGAGTTTTGCTTACTCAAAATCTTCAATTTTGACCAATTTCAGGCACAGAAATGACTTTAAACACACTTATTTTAGTTGAAAAAGTAATAACTCACATCCAACCGTCATTTAAAGTCAAAAGATTAAATGTTAAAATTTCATCAATATTGACCATTTTATGAATGTTGGACTTGTCCGGGGTCATCGTTTTTCATCAGAAAATTGATTTTTTGGACTCTACCAAAAATGATTCAAAATGTCATTTGGATCGGGCCTCATGTTGAATAACCACTTTTTAAACCCTCACAGTGACCAAAACTGCCATTTTTACAGAGTTTTGCTTACTCAAAATCTTCAATTTTGACCAATTTCAGGCACAGAAATGACTTTAAACACACTTATTTTAGTTGAAAAAGTAATAACTCACATCCAACCGTCATTTAAAGTCAAAAGATTAAATGTTAAAATTTCATTAATATTGACCATTTTTTCAACGTTCGACTGGTCCGGGGTCATCGTTTTTCATCAGAAAATGGATTTTTTGGACTCTACCAAAAATGATTCAACATGTCATGTGGATCAGGCCTCATGTTGAATAACCACTTTTTAAACCCTCACAGTGACCAAAACTGCCATTTTTACAGAGTTTTGCTTACTCAAAATCTTCAATTTTGACCAATTTCAGGCACAGAAATGACTTTAAACACACTTATTTTAGTTGAAAAAGTAATAACTCACATCCAACCGTCATTTAAAGTCAAAAGATTAAATGTTAAAATTTCATCAATATTGACCATTTTTTCAACGTTCGACTGGTCCGGGGTCATCGTTTTTCATCAGAAAATGGATTTTTTGGACTCTACCAAAAATGATTCAAAATGTCATTTGGATCGGGCCTCATGTTGAATAACCACTTTTTAAACCCTCACAGTGACCAAAACTGCCATTTTTACAGAGTTTTGCTTACTCAAAATCTTCAATTTTGACCAATTTCAGGCACAGAAATGACTTTAAACACACTTATTTTAGTTGAAAAAGTAATAACTCACATCCAACCGTCATTTAAAGTCAAAAGATTAAATGTTAAAATTTCATCAATATTGAACATTTTTTCAACGTTCGACTGGTCCGGGGTCATCGTTTTTCATCAGAAAATTTATTTTTTGGACTCTACCAAAAATGATTCAAAATGTCATTTGGATCGGGCCTCATGTTGAATAACCACTTTTTAAACCTTCACAGTGACCAAAACTGCCATTTTTACTGAGTTTTTCTTACTCAAAATCTTCAATTTTGACCAATTTCAATCACAGAAATGACTTTAAACACACTTATTTTAGTTGAAAAAGTAATAACTCACATCCAACCGTCATTTAAAGTCAAAATATTAAATGTTAAAATTTCATCAATATTGACCATTTTTTCAACGTTCGACTGGTCCGGGGTCATCATTTTTCATCAGAAAATTGATTTTTTGGACTCTACCAAAAATGATTCAAAATGTCATTTGGATCGGGCCTCATGTTGAATAACCACTTTTTAAACCCTCACAGTGACCAAAATTGCCATTTTCTTCAGAGTTTTGCTTACTCAAAATCTTCAATTTTGACCAATTTCACGCACAGAAATGACTTTAAACACACTTATTTTAGTTGAAAAAGTAATAACTCACATCCAACCGTCATTTAAAGTCAAAAGATTAAATGTTAAAATTTCATCAATATTGACCATTTTTTCAACGTTCGACTGGTCCGGGGTCATCGTTTTTCATCAGAAAATTGATTTTTTGGACTCTACCAAAAATGATTCAACATGTCATTTGGATCAGGCCTCATGTTGAATAACCACTTTTTAAACCCTCACAGTGACCAAAACTGCCATTTTTACAGAGTTTTGCTTACTCAAAATTTTCAATTTTGACCAATTTCAGGCACAGAAATGACTTTAAACACACTTATTTTAGTTGAAAAAGCAATAACTCACATCCAACCATCATTTAAAGTCAAAAGATTAAATGTTAAAATTTCATCAATATTGAACATTTTTTCAACGTTCGACTGGTCCGGGGTCATCGTTTTTCATCAGAAAATTGATTTTTTGGACTCTACCAAAAATGATTCAAAATGTCATTTGGATCGGGCCTCATGTTGAATAACCACTTTTTAAACCCTCACAGTGACCAAAACTGCAATTTTTACAGAGTTTTGCTTACTCAAAATCTTCAATTTCGACCAATTTCAGGCACAGAAATGACTTTAAACACACTTATTTTAGTTGAAAAAGTAATAACTCACATCCAACCGTCATTTAAAGTCAAAAGATTAAATATTAAAATTTCATCAATATTGACCATTTTTTCAACGTTCGACTGGTCCGGGGTCATCGTTTTTCATCAGAAAATTGATTTTTTGGACTCTACCAAAAATGATTCAAAATGTCATTTGGATCGGGCCTCATGTTGAATAACCACTTTTTAAACCCTCACAGTGACCAAAATTGCCATTTTTACAGAGTTTTGCTTACTCAAAATCTTCAATTTTGACCAATTTCAGGCACAGAAATGACTTTAAACACACTTATTTTAGTTGAAAAAGTAATAACTCACATCCAACCGTCATTTAAAGTCAAAAGATTAAATGTTAAAATTTCATCAATATTGACCATTTTTTCAACGTTCGACTGGTCCGGGGTCATCGTTTTTCATCAGAAAATGGATTTTTTGGACTCTACCAAAAATGATTCAAAATGTCATTTGGATCGGGCCTCATGTTGAATAACCACTTTTTAAACCCTCACAGTGACCAAAACTGCCATTTTTACAGAGTTTTGCTTATCAAAATCTTCAATTTTGACCAATTTCAGGCACAGAAATGACTTTAAACACACTTATTTTAGTTGAAAAAGTAATAACTCACATCCAACCGTCATTTAAAGTCAAAAGATTAAATGTTAAAATTTCATCAATATTGACCATTTTTTCAACGATCGACTGGTCCGGGGTCATCGTTTTTCATCAGAAAATGGATTTTTTGGACTCTACCAAAAATGATTCAACATGTCATTTGGATCAGGCCTCATGTTGAATAACCACTTTTTAAACCCTCACAGTGACCAAAACTGCCATTTTTACAGAGTTTTGCTTACTCAAAATCTTCAATTTCGACCAATTTCAGGCACAGAAATGACTTTAAACACACTTATTTTAGTTGAAAAAGTAATAACTCACATCCAACCGTCATTTAAAGTCAAAAGATTAAATATTAAAATTTCATCAATATTGACCATTTTTTCAACGTTCGACTGGTCCGGGGTCATCGTTTTTCATCAGAAAATTGATTTTTTGGACTCTACCAAAAATGATTCAAAATGTCATTTGGATCGGGCCTCATGTTGAATAACCACTTTTTAAACCCTCACAGTGACCAAAATTGCCATTTTTACAGAGTTTTGCTTACTCAAAATCTTCAATTTTGACCAATTTCAGGCACAGAAATGACTTTAAACACACTTATTTTAGTTGAAAAAGTAATAACTCACATCCAACCGTCATTTAAAGTCAAAAGATTAAATGTTAAAATTTCATCAATATTGACCATTTTTTCAACGTTCGACTGGTCCGGGGTCATCGTTTTTCATCAGAAAATGGATTTTTTGGACTCTACCAAAAATGATTCAAAATGTCATTTGGATCGGGCCTCATGTTGAATAACCACTTTTTAAACCCTCACAGTGACCAAAACTGCCATTTTTACAGAGTTTTGCTTATCAAAATCTTCAATTTTGACCAATTTCAGGCACAGAAATGACTTTAAACACACTTATTTTAGTTGAAAAAGTAATAACTCACATCCAACCGTCATTTAAAGTCAAAAGATTAAATGTTAAAATTTCATCAATATTGACCATTTTTTCAACGATCGACTGGTCCGGGGTCATCGTTTTTCATCAGAAAATGGATTTTTTGGACTCTACCAAAAATGATTCAACATGTCATTTGGATCAGGCCTCATGTTGAATAACCACTTTTTAAACCCTCACAGTGACCAAAACTGCCATTTTTACAGAGTTTTGCTTACTCAAAATCTTCAATTTTGACCAATTTCAGGCACAGAAATGACTTTAAACACACTTATTTTAGTTGAAAAAGTAATAACTCACATCCAACCGTCATTTAAAGTCAAAGGATTAAATGTTAAAATTTCATCAATATTGACCATTTTTTCAACGTTCGACTGATCCGGGGTCATCGTTTTTCATCAGAAAATTGATTTTTTGGACTCTACCAAAAATGATTCAAAATGTCATTTGGATCGGGCCTCATGTTGAATAACCACTTTTTAAACCCTCACAGTGACCAAAATTGCCATTTTTACAGAGTTTTGCTTACTCAAAATCTTCAATTTTGACCAATTTCAGGCACAGAAATGACTTTAAACACACTTATTTTAGTTGAAAAAGTAATAACTCACATCCAACCGTCATTTAAAGTCAAAAGATTAAATGTTAAAATTTCATCAATATTGAACATTTTTTCAACGTTCGACTGGTCCGGGGTCATCGTTTTTCATCAGAAAATTGATTTTTTGGACTCTACCAAAAATGATTCAAAATGTCATTTGGATCGGGCCTCATGTTGAATAACCACTTTTTAAACCCTCACAGTGACCAAAACTGCAATTTTTACAGAGTTTTGCTTACTCAAAATCTTCAATTTTGACCAATTTCAGGCACAGAAATGACTTTAAACACACTTATTTTAGTTGAAAAAGTAATAACTCACATCCAACCGTCATTTAAAGTCAAAAGATTAAATGTTAAAATTTCATCAATATTGACCATTTTTTCAACGTTCGACTGGTCCGGGGTCATCGTTTTTCATCAGAAAATTGATTTTTTGGACTCTACCAAAAATGATTCAAAATGTCATTTGGATCGGGCCTCATGTTGAATAACCACTTTTTAAACCCTCACAGTGACCAAAACTGCCATTTTTACAGAGTTTTGCTTATCAAAATCTTCAATTTTGACCAATTTCAGGCACAGAAATGACTTTAAACACACTTATTTTAGTTGAAAAAGTAATAACTCACATCCAACCGTCATTTAAAGTCAAAAGATTAAATGTTAAAATTTCATCAATATTGACCATTTTTTCAACGATCGACTGGTCCGGGGTCATCGTTTTTCATCAGAAAATGGATTTTTTGGACTCTACCAAAAATGATTCAACATGTCATTTGGATCAGGCCTCATGTTGAATAACCACTTTTTAAACCCTCACAGTGACCAAAACTGCCATTTTTACAGAGTTTTGCTTACTCAAAATCTTCAATTTTGACCAATTTCAGGCACAGAAATGACTTTAAACACACTTATTTTAGTTGAAAAAGTAATAACTCACATCCAACCGTCATTTAAAGTCAAAGGATTAAATGTTAAAATTTCATCAATATTGAACATTTTTTCAACGTTCGACTGGTCCGGGGTCATCGTTTTTCATCAGAAAATTGATTTTTTGGACTCTACCAAAAATGATTCAAAATGTCATTTGGATCGGGCCTCATGTTGAATAACCACTTTTTAAACCCTCACAGTGACCAAAACTGCAATTTTTACAGAGTTTTGCTTACTCAAAATCTTCAATTTTGACCAATTTCAGGCACAGAAATGACTTTAAACACACTTATTTTAGTTGAAAAAGTAATAACTCACATCCAACCATCATTTAAAGTCAAAAGATTAAATGTTAAAATTTCATCAATATTGACCATTTTTTCAACGTTCGACTGGTCCGGGGTCATCGTTTTTCATCAGAAAATGGATTTTTTGGACTCTACCAAAAATGATTCAAAATGTCATTTGGATCGGGCCTCATGTTGAATAACCACTTTTTAAACCCTCACAGTGACCAAAACTGCCATTTTTACAGAGTTTTGCTTACTCAAAATCTTCAATTTTGACCAATTTCAGGCACAGAAATGACTTTAAACACACTTATTTTAGTTGAAAAAGTAATAACTCACATCCAACCGTCATTTAAAGTCAAAAGATTAAATGTTGGAATTTCATCAATATTGACCATTTTTTCAACGTTCGACTGGTCCGGGGTCATCGTTTTTCATCAGAAAATGGATTTTTTGGACTCTACCAAAAATGATTCAACATGTCATTTGGATCAGGCCTCATGTTGAATAACCACTTTTTAAACCCTCACAGTGACCAAAACTGCCATTTTTACAGAGTTTTGCTTACTCAAAATCTTCAATTTTGACCAATTTCAGGCACAGAAATGACTTTAAACACACTTATTTTAGTTGAAAAAGTAATAACTCACATCCAACCGTCATTTAAAGTCAAAAGATTAAATGTTAAAATTTCATCAATATTGACCATTTTTTCAACGTTCGACTGGTCCGGGGTCATCGTTTTTCATCAGAAAATTGATTTTTTGGACTCTACCAAAAATGATTCAAAATGTCATTTGGATCGGGCCTCATGTTGAATAACCACTTTTTAAACCCTCACAGTGACCAAAACTGCCATTTTTACAGAGTTTTGCTTTCTCAAAATCTTCAATTTTGACCAATTTCAGGCACAGAAATGACTTTAAACACACTTATTTTAGTTGAAAAAGTAATAACTCACATCCAACCGTCATTTAAAGTCAAAAGATTAAATGTTAAAATTTCATCAATATTGAACATTTTTTCAACGTTCGACTGGTCCGGGGTCATCGTTTTTCATCAGAAAATTGATTTTTTGGACTCTACCAAAAATGATTCAAAATGTCATTTGGATCGGGCCTCATGTTGAATAACCACTTTTTAAACCCTCACAGTGACCAAAACTGCCATTTTTACAGAGTTTTGCTTATCAAAATCTTCAATTTTGACCAATTTCAGGCACAGAAATGACTTTAAACACACTTATTTTAGTTGAAAAAGTAATAACTCACATCCAACCGTCATTTAAAGTCAAAAGATTAAATGTTAAAATTTCATCAATATTGACCATTTTTTCAACGATCGACTGGTCCGGGGTCATCGTTTTTCATCAGAAAATGGATTTTTTGGACTCTACCTAAAATGATTCAACATGTCATTTGGATCAGGCCTCATGTTGAATAACCACTTTTTAAACCCTCACAGTGACCAAAACTGCCATTTTTACAGAGTTTTGCTTACTCAAAATCTTCAATTTTGACCAATTTCAGGCACAGAAATGACTTTAAACACACTTATTTTAGTTGAAAAAGTAATAACTCACATCCAACCGTCATTTAAAGTCAAAGGATTAAATGTTAAAATTTCATCAATATTGAACATTTTTTCAACGTTCGACTGGTCCGGGGTCATCGTTTTTCATCAGAAAATTGATTTTTTGGACTCTACCAAAAATGATTCAAAATGTCATTTGGATCGGGCCTCATGTTGAATAACCACTTTTTAAACCCTCACAGTGACCAAAACTGCAATTTTTACAGAGTTTTGCTTACTCAAAATCTTCAATTTTGACCAATTTCAGGCACAGAAATGACTTTAAACACACTTATTTTAGTTGAAAAAGTAATAACTCACATCCAACCGTCATTTAAAGTCAAAAGATTAAATGTTAAAATTTCATCAATATTGACCATTTTTTCAACGTTCGACTGGTCCGGGGTCATCGTTTTTCATCAGAAAATGGATTTTTTGGACTCTACCAAAAATGATTCAAAATGTCATTTGGATCGGGCCTCATGTTGAATAACCACTTTTTAAACCCTCACAGTGACCAAAATTGCCATTTTTACAGAGTTTTGCTTACTCAAAATCTTCAATTTTGACCAATTTCAGGCACAGAAATGACTTTAAACACACTTATTTTAGTTGAAAAAGTAATAACTCACATCCAACCGTCATTTAAAGTCAAAAGATTAAATGTTAAAATTTCATCAATATTGACCATTTTATGAATGTTGGACTTGTCCGGGGTCATCGTTTTTCATCAGAAAATTGATTTTTTGGACTCTACCAAAAATGATTCAAAATGTCATTTGGATCGGGCCTCATGTTGAATAACCACTTTTTAAACCCTCACAGTGACCAAAACTGTCATTTTTACAGAGTTTTGCTTACTCAAAATCTTCAATTTTGACCAATTTCAGGCACAGAAATGACTTTAAACACACTTATTTTAGTTGAAAAAGTAATAACTCACATCCAACCGTCATTTAAAGTCAAAAGATTAAATGTTGGAATTTCATCAATATTGACCATTTTTTCAACGTTCGACTGGTCCGGGGTCATCGTTTTTCATCAGAAAATGGATTTTTTGGACTCTACCAAAAATGATTCAACATGTCATTTGGATCAGGCCTCATGTTGAATAACCACTTTTTAAACCCTCACAGTGACCAAAACTGCCATTTTTACAGAGTTTTGCTTACTCAAAATCTTCAATTTTGACCAATTTCAGGCACAGAAATGACTTTAAACACACTTATTTTAGTTGAAAAAGTAATAACTCACATCCAACCGTCATTTAAAGTCAAAAGATTAAATGTTAAAATTTCATCAATATTGACCATTTTTTCAACGTTCGACTGGTCCGGGGTCATCGTTTTTCATCAGAAAATTGATTTTTTGGACTCTACCAAAAATGATTCAAAATGTCATTTGGATCGGGCCTCATGTTGAATAACCACTTTTTAAACCCTCACAGTGACCAAAACTGCCATTTTTACAGAGTTTTGCTTTCTCAAAATCTTCAATTTTGACCAATTTCAGGCACAGAAATGACTTTAAACACACTTATTTTAGTTGAAAAAGTAATAACTCACATCCAACCGTCATTTAAAGTCAAAAGATTAAATGTTAAAATTTCATCAATATTGACCATTTTTTCAACGTTCGACTGGTCCGGGGTCATCGTTTTTCATCAGAAAATGGATTTTTTGGACTCTACCAAAAATGATTCAAAATGTCATTTGGATCGGGCCTCATGATGAATAACCACTTTTTAAACCCTCACAGTGACCAAAATTGCCATTTTCTACAGAGTTTTGCTTACTCAAAATCTTCAATTTTGACCAATTTCACGCACAGAAATGACTTTAAACACACTTATTTTAGTTGAAAAAGTAATAACTCACATCCAACCGTCATTTAAAGTCAAAAGATTAAATGTTAAAATTTCATCAATATTGACCATTTTTTCAACGTTCGACTGGTCCGGGGTCATCGTTTTTCATCAGAAAATTGATTTTTTGGACTCTACCAAAAATGATTCAACATGTCATTTGGATCAGGCCTCATGTTGAATAACCACTTTTTAAACACTCACAGTGACCAAAACTGCCATTTTTACAGAGTTTTGCTTACTCAAAATTTTCAATTTTGACCAATTTCAGGCACAGAAATGACTTTAAACACACTTATTTTAGTTGAAAAAGTAATAACTCACATCCAACCGTCATTTAAAGTCAAAAGATTAAATGTTAAAATTTCATCAATATTGACCATTTTTTCAACGTTCGACTGGTCCGGGGTCATCGTTTTTCATCAGAAAATTGATTTTTTGGACTCTACCAAAAATGATTCAAAATGTCATTTGGATCGGGCCTCATGTTGAATAACCACTTTTTAAACCCTCACAGTGACCAAAATTGCCATTTTTACAGAGTTTTGCTTACTCAAAATCTTCAATTTTGACCAATTTCAGGCACAGAAATGACTTTAAACACACTTATTTTAGTTGAAAAAGTAATAACTCACATCCAACCGTCATTTAAAGTCAAAAGATTAAATGTTAAAATTTCATCAATATTGACCATTTTTTCAACGTTCGACTGGTCCGGGGTCATCGTTTTTCATCAGAAAATTGATTTTTTGGACTCTACCAAAAATGATTCAAAATGTCATTTGGATCGGGCCTCATGTTGAATAACCACTTTTTAAACCCTCACAGTGACCAAAACTGCCATTTTTACAGAGTTTTGCTTACTCAAAATCTTCAATTTTGACCAATTTCAGGCACAGAAATGACTTTAAACACACTTATTTTAGTTGAAAAAGTAATAACTCACATCCAACCGTCATTTAAAGTCAAAAGATTAAATGTTAAAATTTCATCAATATTGAACATTTTTTCAACGTTCGACTGGTCCGGGGTCATCGTTTTTCATCAGAAAATTGATTTTTTGGACTCTACCAAAAATGATTCAAAATGTCATTTGGATCGGGCCTCATGTTGAATAACCACTTTTTAAACCCTCACAGTGACCAAAACTGCCATTTTTACAGAGTTTTGCTTATCAAAATCTTCAATTTTGACCAATTTCAGGCACAGAAATGACTTTAAACACACTTATTTTAGTTGAAAAAGTAATAACTCACATCCAACCGTCATTTAAAGTCAAAAGATTAAATGTTAAAATTTCATCAATATTGACCATTTTTTCAACGATCGACTGGTCCGGGGTCATCGTTTTTCATCAGAAAATGGATTTTTTGGACTCTACCAAAAATGATTCAACATGTCATTTGGATCAGGCCTCATGTTGAATAACCACTTTTTAAACCCTCACAGTGACCAAAACTGCCATTTTTACAGAGTTTTGCTTACTCAAAATCTTCAATTTTGACCAATTTCAGGCACAGAAATGACTTTAAACACACTTATTTTAGTTGAAAAAGTAATAACTCACATCCAACCGTCATTTAAAGTCAAAGGATTAAATGTTAAAATTTCATCAATATTGAACATTTTTTCAACGTTCGACTGGTCCGGGGTCATCGTTTTTCATCAGAAAATTGATTTTTTGGACTCTACCAAAAATGATTCAAAATGTCATTTGGATCGGGCCTCATGTTGAATAACCACTTTTTAAACCCTCACAGTGACCAAAACTGCAATTTTTACAGAGTTTTGCTTACTCAAAATCTTCAATTTTGACCAATTTCAGGCACAGAAATGACTTTAAACACACTTATTTTAGTTGAAAAAGTAATAACTCACATCCAACCGTCATTTAAAGTCAAAAGATTAAATGTTAAAATTTCATCAATATTGACCATTTTTTCAACGTTCGACTGGTCCGGGGTCATCGTTTTTCATCAGAAAATGGATTTTTTGGACTCTACCAAAAATGATTCAAAATGTCATTTGGATCGGGCCTCATGTTGAATAACCACTTTTTAAACCCTCACAGTGACCAAAATTGCCATTTTTACAGAGTTTTGCTTACTCAAAATCTTCAATTTTGACCAATTTCAGGCACAGAAATGACTTTAAACACACTTATTTTAGTTGAAAAAGTAATAACTCACATCCAACCGTCATTTAAAGTCAAAAGATTAAATGTTAAAATTTCATCAATATTGACCATTTTATGAATGTTGGACTTGTCCGGGGTCATCGTTTTTCATCAGAAAATTGATTTTTTGGACTCTACCAAAAATGATTCAAAATGTCATTTGGATCGGGCCTCATGTTGAATAACCACTTTTTAAACCCTCACAGTGACCAAAACTGCCATTTTTACAGAGTTTTGCTTACTCAAAATCTTCAATTTTGACCAATTTCAGGCACAGAAATGACTTTAAACACACTTATTTTAGTTGAAAAAGTAATAACTCACATCCAACCGTCATTTAAAGTCAAAAGATTAAATGTTGGAATTTCATCAATATTGACCATTTTTTCAACGTTCGACTGGTCCGGGGTCATCGTTTTTCATCAGAAAATGGATTTTTTGGACTCTACCAAAAATGATTCAACATGTCATTTGGATCAGGCCTCATGTTGAATAACCACTTTTTAAACCCTCACAGTGACCAGAACTGCCATTTTTACAGAGTTTTGCTTACTCAAAATCTTCAATTTTGACCAATTTCAGGCACAGAAATGACTTTAAACACACTTATTTTAGTTGAAAAAGTAATAACTCACATCCAACCGTCATTTAAAGTCAAAAGATTAAATGTTAAAATTTCATCAATATTGACCATTTTTTCAACGTTCGACTGGTCCGGGGTCATCGTTTTTCATCAGAAAATTGATTTTTTGGACTCTACCAAAAATGATTCAAAATGTCATTTGGATCGGGCCTCATGTTGAATAACCACTTTTTAAACCCTCACAGTGACCAAAACTGCCATTTTTACAGAGTTTTGCTTTCTCAAAATCTTCAATTTTGACCAATTTCAGGCACAGAAATGACTTTAAACACACTTATTTTAGTTGAAAAAGTAATAACTCACATCCAACCGTCATTTAAAGTCAAAAGATTAAATGTTAAAATTTCATCAATATTGACCATTTTTTCAACGTTCGACTGGTCCGGGGTCATCGTTTTTCATCAGAAAATGGATTTTTTGGACTCTACCAAAAATGATTCAAAATGTCATTTGGATCGGGCCTCATGATGAATAACCACTTTTTAAACCCTCACAGTGACCAAAATTGCCATTTTCTACAGAGTTTTGCTTACTCAAAATCTTCAATTTTGACCAATTTCACGCACAGAAATGACTTTAAACACACTTATTTTAGTTGAAAAAGTAATAACTCACATCCAAGCGTCATTTAAAGTCAAAAGATTAAATGTTAAAATTTCATCAATATTGACCATTTTTTCAACGTTCGACTGGTCCGGGGTCATCGTTTTTCATCAGAAAATTGATTTTTTGGACTCTACCAAAAATGATTCAACATGTCATTTGGATCAGGCCTCATGTTGAATAACCACTTTTTAAACACTCACAGTGACCAAAACTGCCATTTTTACAGAGTTTTGCTTACTCAAAATTTTCAATTTTGACCAATTTCAGGCACAGAAATGACTTTAAACACACTTATTTTAGTTGAAAAAGTAATAACTCACATCCAACCGTCATTTAAAGTCAAAAGATTAAATGTTAAAATTTCATCAATATTGACCATTTTTTCAACGTTCGACTGGTCCGGGGTCATCGTTTTTCATCAGAAAATTGATTTTTTGGACTCTACCAAAAATGATTCAAAATGTCATTTGGATCGGGCCTCATGTTGAATAACCACTTTTTAAACCCTCACAGTGACCAAAATTGCCATTTTTACAGAGTTTTGCTTACTCAAAATCTTCAATTTTGACCAATTTCAGGCACAGAAATGACTTTAAACACACTTATTTTAGTTGAAAAAGTAATAACTCACATCCAACCGTCATTTAAAGTCAAAAGATTAAATGTTAAAATTTCATCAATATTGACCATTTTTTCAACGTTCGACTGGTCCGGGGTCATCGTTTTTCATCAGAAAATTGATTTTTTGGACTCTACCAAAAATGATTCAAAATGTCATTTGGATCGGGCCTCATGTTGAATAACCACTTTTTAAACCCTCACAGTGACCAAAATTGCCATTTTTACAGAGTTTTGCTTACTCAAAATCTTCAATTTTGACCAATTTCAGGCACAGAAATGACTTTAAACACACTTATTTTAGTTGAAAAAGTAATAACTCACATCCAACCGTCATTTAAAGTCAAAAGATTAAATGTTAAAATTTCATCAATATTGACCATTTTTTCAACGATCGACTGGTCCGGGGTCATCGTTTTTCATCAGAAAATGGATTTTTTGGACTCTACCAAAAATGATTCAACATGTCATTTGGATCAGGCCTCATGTTGAATAACCACTTTTTAAACCCTCACAGTGACCAAAACTGCCATTTTTACAGAGTTTTGCTTACTCAAAATCTTCAATTTTGACCAATTTCAGGCACAGAAATGACTTTAAACACACTTATTTTAGTTGAAAAAGTAATAACTCACATCCAACCGTCATTTAAAGTCAAAGGATTAAATGTTAAAATTTCATCAATATTGAACATTTTTTCAACGTTCGACTGGTCCGGGGTCATCGTTTTTCATCAGAAAATTGATTTTTTGGACTCTACCAAAAATGATTCAAAATGTCATTTGGATCGGGCCTCATGTTGAATAACCACTTTTTAAACCCTCACAGTGACCAAAACTGCAATTTTTACAGAGTTTTGCTTACTCAAAATCTTCAATTTTGACCAATTTCAGGCACAGAAATGACTTTAAACACACTTATTTTAGTTGAAAAAGTAATAACTCACATCCAACCGTCATTTAAAGTCAAAAGATTAAATGTTAAAATTTCATCAATATTGACCATTTTTTCAACGTTCGACTGGTCCGGGGTCATCGTTTTTCATCAGAAAATGGATTTTTTGGACTCTACCAAAAATGATTCAAAATGTCATTTGGATCGGGCCTCATGTTGAATAACCACTTTTTAAACCCTCACAGTGACCAAAATTGCCATTTTTACAGAGTTTTGCTTACTCAAAATCTTCAATTTTGACCAATTTCAGGCACAGAAATGACTTTAAACACACTTATTTTAGTTGAAAAAGTAATAACTCACATCCAACCGTCATTTAAAGTCAAAAGATTAAATGTTAAAATTTCATCAATATTGACCATTTTATGAATGTTGGACTTGTCCGGGGTCATCGTTTTTCATCAGAAAATTGATTTTTTGGACTCTACCAAAAATGATTCAAAATGTCATTTGGATCGGGCCTCATGTTGAATAACCACTTTTTAAACCCTCACAGTGACCAAAACTGCCATTTTTACAGAGTTTTGCTTACTCAAAATCTTCAATTTTGACCAATTTCAGGCACAGAAATGACTTTAAACACACTTATTTTAGTTGAAAAAGTAATAACTCACATCCAACCGTCATTTAAAGTCAAAAGATTAAATGTTGGAATTTCATCAATATTGACCATTTTTTCAACGTTCGACTGGTCCGGGGTCATCGTTTTTCATCAGAAAATGGATTTTTTGGACTCTACCAAAAATGATTCAACATGTCATTTGGATCAGGCCTCATGTTGAATAACCACTTTTTAAACCCTCACAGTGACCAAAACTGCCATTTTTACAGAGTTTTGCTTACTCAAAATCTTCAATTTTGACCAATTTCAGGCACAGAAATGACTTTAAACACACTTATTTTAGTTGAAAAAGTAATAACTCACATCCAACCGTCATTTAAAGTCAAAAGATTAAATGTTAAAATTTCATCAATATTGACCATTTTTTCAACGTTCGACTGGTCCGGGGTCATCGTTTTTCATCAGAAAATTGATTTTTTGGACTCTACCAAAAATGATTCAAAATGTCATTTGGATCGGGCCTCATGTTGAATAACCACTTTTTAAACCCTCACAGTGACCAAAACTGCCATTTTTACAGAGTTTTGCTTTCTCAAAATCTTCAATTTTGACCAATTTCAGGCACAGAAATGACTTTAAACACACTTATTTTAGTTGAAAAAGTAATAACTCACATCCAACCGTCATTTAAAGTCAAAAGATTAAATGTTAAAATTTCATCAATATTGACCATTTTTTCAACGTTCGACTGGTCCGGGGTCATCGTTTTTCATCAGAAAATGGATTTTTTGGACTCTACCAAAAATGATTCAAAATGTCATTTGGATCGGGCCTCATGATGAATAACCACTTTTTAAACCCTCACAGTGACCAAAATTGCCATTTTCTACAGAGTTTTGCTTACTCAAAATCTTCAATTTTGACCAATTTCACGCACAGAAATGACTTTAAACACACTTATTTTAGTTGAAAAAGTAATAACTCACATCCAACCGTCATTTAAAGTCAAAAGATTAAATGTTAAAATTTCATCAATATTGACCATTTTTTCAACGTTCGACTGGTCCGGGGTCATCGTTTTTCATCAGAAAATTGATTTTTTGGACTCTACCAAAAATGATTCAACATGTCATTTGGATCAGGCCTCATGTTGAATAACCACTTTTTAAACACTCACAGTGACCAAAACTGCCATTTTTACAGAGTTTTGCTTACTCAAAATTTTCAATTTTGACCAATTTCAGGCACAGAAATGACTTTAAACACACTTATTTTAGTTGAAAAAGTAATAACTCACATCCAACCGTCATTTAAAGTCAAAAGATTAAATGTTAAAATTTCATCAATATTGACCATTTTTTCAACGTTCGACTGGTCCGGGGTCATCGTTTTTCATCAGAAAATTGATTTTTTGGACTCTACCAAAAATGATTCAAAATGTCATTTGGATCGGGCCTCATGTTGAATAACCACTTTTTAAACCCTCACAGTGACCAAAATTGCCATTTTTACAGAGTTTTGCTTACTCAAAATCTTCAATTTTGACCAATTTCAGGCACAGAAATGACTTTAAACACACTTATTTTAGTTGAAAAAGTAATAACTCACATCCAACCGTCATTTAAAGTCAAAAGATTAAATGTTAAAATTTCATCAATATTGACCATTTTTTCAACGTTCGACTGGTCCGGGGTCATCGTTTTTCATCAGAAAATTGATTTTTTGGACTCTACCAAAAATGATTCAAAATGTCATTTGGATCGGGCCTCATGTTGAATAACCACTTTTTAAACCCTCACAGTGACCAAAACTGCCATTTTTACAGAGTTTTGCTTACTCAAAATCTTCAATTTTGACCAATTTCAGGCACAGAAATGACTTTAAACACACTTATTTTAGTTGAAAAAGTAATAACTCACATCCAACCGTCATTTAAAGTCAAAAGATTAAATGTTAAAATTTCATCAATATTGAACATTTTTTCAACGTTCGACTGGTCCGGGGTCATCGTTTTTCATCAGAAAATTGATTTTTTGGACTCTACCGAAAATGATTCAAAATGTCATTTGGATCGGGCCTCATGTTGAATAACCACTTTTTAAACCCTCACAGTGACCAAAACTGCCATTTTTACAGAGTTTTGCTTATCAAAATCTTCAATTTTGACCAATTTCAGGCACAGAAATGACTTTAAACACACTTATTTTAGTTGAAAAAGTAATAACTCACATCCAACCGTCATTTAAAGTCAAAAGATTAAATGTTAAAATTTCATCAATATTGACCATTTTTTCAATGATCGACTGGTCCGGGGTCATCGTTTTTCATCAGAAAATGGATTTTTTGGACTCTACCAAAAATGATTCAACATGTTATTTGGATCAGGCCTCATGTTGAATAACCACTTTTTAAACCCTCACAGTGACCAAAACTGCCATTTTTACAGAGTTTTGCTTACTCAAAATCTTCAATTTTGACCAATTTCAGGCACAGAAATGACTTTAAACACACTTATTTTAGTTGAAAAAGTAATAACTCACATCCAACCGTCATTTAAAGTCAAAGGATTAAATGTTAAAATTTCATCAATATTGAACATTTTTTCAACGTTCGACTGGTCCGGGGTCATCGTTTTTCATCAGAAAATTGATTTTTTGGACTCTACCAAAAATGATTCAAAATGTCATTTGGATCGGGCCTCATGTTGAATAACCACTTTTTAAACCCTCACAGTGACCAAAACTGCAATTTTTACAGAGTTTTGCTTACTCAAAATCTTCAATTTTGACCAATTTCAGGCACAGAAATGACTTTAAACACACTTATTTTAGTTGAAAAAGTAATAACTCACATCCAACCGTCATTTAAAGTCAAAAGATTAAATGTTAAAATTTCATCAATATTGACCATTTTTTCAACGTTCGACTGGTCCGGGGTCATCGTTTTTCATCAGAAAATGGATTTTTTGGACTCTACCAAAAATGATTCAAAATGTCATTTGGATCGGGCCTCATGTTGAATAACCACTTTTTAAACCCTCACAGTGACCAAAATTGCCATTTTTACAGAGTTTTGCTTACTCAAAATCTTCAATTTTGACCAATTTCAGGCACAGAAATGACTTTAAACACACTTATTTTAGTTGAAAAAGTAATAACTCACATCCAACCGTCATTTAAAGTCAAAAGATTAAATGTTAAAATTTCATCAATATTGACCATTTTATGAATGTTGGACTTGTCCGGGGTCATCGTTTTTCATCAGAAAATTGATTTTTTGGACTCTACCAAAAATGATTCAAAATGTCATTTGGATCGGGCCTCATGTTGAATAACCACTTTTTAAACCCTCACAGTGACCAAAACTGCCATTTTTACAGAGTTTTGCTTACTCAAAATCTTCAATTTTGACCAATTTCAGGCACAGAAATGACTTTAAACACACTTATTTTAGTTGAAAAAGTAATAACTCACATCCAACCGTCATTTAAAGTCAAAAGATTAAATGTTGGAATTTCATCAATATTGACCATTTTTTCAACGTTCGACTGGTCCGGGGTCATCGTTTTTCATCAGAAAATGGATTTTTTGGACTCTACCAAAAATGATTCAACATGTCATTTGGATCAGGCCTCATGTTGAATAACCACTTTTTAAACCCTCACAGTGACCAAAACTGCCATTTTTACAGAGTTTTGCTTACTCAAAATCTTCAATTTTGACCAATTTCAGGCACAGAAATGACTTTAAACACACTTATTTTAGTTGAAAAAGTAATAACTCACATCCAACCGTCATTTAAAGTCAAAAGATTAAATGTTAAAATTTCATCAATATTGACCATTTTTTCAACGTTCGACTGGTCCGGGGTCATCGTTTTTCATCAGAAAATTGATTTTTTGGACTCTACCAAAAATGATTCAAAATGTCATTTGGATCGGGCCTCATGTTGAATAACCACTTTTTAAACCCTCACAGTGACCAAAACTGCCATTTTTACAGAGTTTTGCTTTCTCAAAATCTTCAATTTTGACCAATTTCAGGCACAGAAATGACTTTAAACACACTTATTTTAGTTGAAAAAGTAATAACTCACATCCAACCGTCATTTAAAGTCAAAAGATTAAATGTTAAAATTTCATCAATATTGACCATTTTTTCAACGTTCGACTGGTCCGGGGTCATCGTTTTTCATCAGAAAATGGATTTTTTGGACTCTACCAAAAATGATTCAAAATGTCATTTGGATCGGGCCTCATGATGAATAACCACTTTTTAAACCCTCACAGTGACCAAAATTGCCATTTTCTACAGAGTTTTGCTTACTCAAAATCTTCAATTTTGACCAATTTCACGCACAGAAATGACTTTAAACACACTTATTTTAGTTGAAAAAGTAATAACTCACATCCAACCGTCATTTAAAGTCAAAAGATTAAATGTTAAAATTTCATCAATATTGACCATTTTTTCAACGTTCGACTGGTCCGGGGTCATCGTTTTTCATCAGAAAATTGATTTTTTGGACTCTACCAAAAATGATTCAACATGTCATTTGGATCAGGCCTCATGTTGAATAACCACTTTTTAAACACTCACAGTGACCAAAACTGCCATTTTTACAGAGTTTTGCTTACTCAAAATTTTCAATTTTGACCAATTTCAGGCACAGAAATGACTTTAAACACACTTATTTTAGTTGAAAAAGTAATAACTCACATCCAACCGTCATTTAAAGTCAAAAGATTAAATGTTAAAATTTCATCAATATTGACCATTTTTTCAACGTTCGACTGGTCCGGGGTCATCGTTTTTCATCAGAAAATTGATTTTTTGGACTCTACCAAAAATGATTCAAAATGTCATTTGGATCGGGCCTCATGTTGAATAACCACTTTTTAAACCCTCACAGTGACCAAAATTGCCATTTTTACAGAGTTTTGCTTACTCAAAATCTTCAATTTTGACCAATTTCAGGCACAGAAATGACTTTAAACACACTTATTTTAGTTGAAAAAGTAATAACTCACATCCAACCGTCATTTAAAGTCAAAAGATTAAATGTTAAAATTTCATCAATATTGACCATTTTTTCAACGTTCGACTGGTCCGGGGTCATCGTTTTTCATCAGAAAATTGATTTTTTGGACTCTACCAAAAATGATTCAAAATGTCATTTGGATCGGGCCTCATGTTGAATAACCACTTTTTAAACCCTCACAGTGACCAAAACTGCCATTTTTACAGAGTTTTGCTTACTCAAAATCTTCAATTTTGACCAATTTCAGGCACAGAAATGACTTTAAACACACTTATTTTAGTTGAAAAAGTAATAACTCACATCCAACCGTCATTTAAAGTCAAAAGATTAAATGTTAAAATTTCATCAATATTGAACATTTTTTCAACGTTCGACTGGTCCGGGGTCATCGTTTTTCATCAGAAAATTGATTTTTTGGACTCTACCAAAAATGATTCAAAATGTCATTTGGATCGGGCCTCATGTTGAATAACCACTTTTTAAACCCTCACAGTGACCAAAACTGCCATTTTTACAGAGTTTTGCTTATCAAAATCTTCAATTTTGACCAATTTCAGGCACAGAAATGACTTTAAACACACTTATTTTAGTTGAAAAAGTAATAACTCACATCCAACCGTCATTTAAAGTCAAAAGATTAAATGTTAAAATTTCATCAATATTGACCATTTTTTCAACGATCGACTGGTCCGGGGTCATCGTTTTTCATCAGAAAATGGATTTTTTGGACTCTACCAAAAATGATTCAACATGTCATTTGGATCAGGCCTCATGTTGAATAACCACTTTTTAAACCCTCACAGTGACCAAAACTGCCATTTTTACAGAGTTTTGCTTACTCAAAATCTTCAATTTTGACCAATTTCAGGCACAGAAATGACTTTAAACACACTTATTTTAGTTGAAAAAGTAATAACTCACATCCAACCGTCATTTAAAGTCAAAGGATTAAATGTTAAAATTTCATCAATATTGAACATTTTTTCAACGTTCGACTGGTCCGGGGTCATCGTTTTTCATCAGAAAATTGATTTTTTGGACTCTACCAAAAATGATTCAAAATGTCATTTGGATCGGGCCTCATGTTGAATAACCACTTTTTAAACCCTCACAGTGACCAAAACTGCAATTTTTACAGAGTTTTGCTTACTCAAAATCTTCAATTTTGACCAATTTCAGGCACAGAAATGACTTTAAACACACTTATTTTAGTTGAAAAAGTAATAACTCACATCCAACTGTCATTTAAAGTCAAAAGATTAAATGTTAAAATTTCATCAATATTGACCATTTTTTCAACGTTCGACTGGTCCGGGGTCATCGTTTTTCATCAGAAAATGGATTTTTTGGACTCTATCAAAAATGATTCAAAATGTCATTTGGATCGGGCCTCATGTTGAATAACCACTTTTTAAACCCTCACAGTGACCAAAATTGCCATTTTTACAGAGTTTTGCTTACTCAAAATCTTCAATTTTGACCAATTTCAGGCACAGAAATGACTTTAAACACACTTATTTTAGTTGAAAAAGTAATAACTCACATCCAACCGTCATTTCAAGTCAAAAGATTAAATGTTAAAATTTCATCAATATTGACCATTTTATGAATGTTGGACTTGTCCGGGGTCATCGTTTTTCATCAGAAAATTGATTTTTTGGACTCTACCAAAAATGATTCAAAATGTCATTTGGATCGGGCCTCATGTTGAATAACCACTTTTTAAACCCTCACAGTGACCAAAACTGCCATTTTTACAGAGTTTTGCTTACTCAAAATCTTCAATTTTGACCAATTTCAGGCACAGAAATGACTTTAAACACACTTATTTTAGTTGAAAAAGTAATAACTCACATCCAACCGTCATTTAAAGTCAAAAGATTAAATGTTGGAATTTCATCAATATTGACCATTTTTTCAACGTTCGACTGGTCCGGGGTCATCGTTTTTCATCAGAAAATGGATTTTTTGGACTCTACCAAAAATGATTCAACATGTCATTTGGATCAGGCCTCATGTTGAATAACCACTTTTTAAACCCTCACAGTGACCAAAACTGCCATTTTTACAGAGTTTTGCTTACTCAAAATCTTCAATTTTGACCAATTTCAGGCACAGAAATGACTTTAAACACACTTATTTTAGTTGAAAAAGTAATAACTCACATCCAACCGTCATTTAAAGTCAAAAGATTAAATGTTAAAATTTCATCAATATTGACCATTTTTTCAACGTTCGACTGGTCCGGGGTCATCGTTTTTCATCAGAAAATTGATTTTTTGGACTCTACCAAAAATGATTCAAAATGTCATTTGGATCGGGCCTCATGTTGAATAACCACTTTTTAAACCCTCACAGTGACCAAAACTGCCATTTTTACAGAGTTTTGCTTTCTCAAAATCTTCAATTTTGACCAATTTCAGGCACAGAAATGACTTTAAACACACTTATTTTAGTTGAAAAAGTAATAACTCACATCCAACCGTCATTTAAAGTCAAAAGATTAAATGTTAAAATTTCATCAATATTGACCATTTTTTCAACGTTCGACTGGTCCGGGGTCATCGTTTTTCATCAGAAAATGGATTTTTTGGACTCTACCAAAAATGATTCAAAATGTCATTTGGATCGGGCCTCATGATGAATAACCACTTTTTAAACCCTCACAGTGACCAAAATTGCCATTTTCTACAGAGTTTTGCTTACTCAAAATCTTCAATTTTGACCAATTTCACGCACAGAAATGACTTTAAACACACTTATTTTAGTTGAAAAAGTAATAACTCACATCCAACCGTCATTTAAAGTCAAAAGATTAAATGTTAAAATTTCATCAATATTGACCATTTTTTCAACGTTCGACTGGTCCGGGGTCATCGTTTTTCATCAGAAAATTGATTTTTTGGACTCTACCAAAAATGATTCAAAATGTCATTTGGATCGGGCCTCATGTTGAATAACCACTTTTTAAACCCTCACAGTGACCAAAATTGCCATTTTTACAGAGTTTTGCTTACTCAAAATCTTCAATTTTGACCAATTTCAGGCACAGAAATGACTTTAAACACACTTATTTTAGTTGAAAAAGTAATACCTCACATCCAACCGTCATTTAAAGTCAAAAGATTAAATGTTAAAATTTCATCAATATTGACCATTTTTTCAACGTTCGACTGGTCCGGGGTCATCGTTTTTCATCAGAAAATTGATTTTTTGGACTCTACCAAAAATGATTCAAAATGTCATTTGGATCGGGCCTCATGTTGAATAACCACTTTTTAAACCCTCACAGTGACCAAAACTGCCATTTTTACAGAGTTTTGCTTACTCAAAATCTTCAATTTTGACCAATTTCAGGCACAGAAATGACTTTAAACACACTTATTTTAGTTGAAAAAGTAATAACTCACATCCAACCGTCATTTAAAGTCAAAAGATTAAATGTTAAAATTTCATCAATATTGAACATTTTTTCAACGTTCGACTGGTCCGGGGTCATCGTTTTTCATCAGAAAATTGATTTTTTGGACTCTACCAAAAATGATTCAAAATGTCATTTGGATCGGGCCTCATGTTGAATAACCACTTTTTAAACCCTCACAGTGACCAAAACTGCCATTTTTACAGAGTTTTGCTTATCAAAATCTTCAATTTTGACCAATTTCAGGCACAGAAATGACTTTAAACACACTTATTTTAGTTGAAAAAGTAATAACTCACATCCAACCGTCATTTAAAGTCAAAAGATTAAATGTTAAAATTTCATCAATATTGACCATTTTTTCAACGATCGACTGGTCCGGGGTCATCGTTTTTCATCAGAAAATGGATTTTTTGGACTCTACCAAAAATGATTCAACATGTCATTTGGATCAGGCCTCATGTTGAATAACCACTTTTTAAACCCTCACAGTGACCAAAACTGCCATTTTTACAGAGTTTTGCTTACTCAAAATCTTCAATTTTGACCAATTTCAGGCACAGAAATGACTTTAAACACACTTATTTTAGTTGAAAAAGTAATAACTCACATCCAACCGTCATTTAAAGTCAAAGGATTAAATGTTAAAATTTCATCAATATTGAACATTTTTTCAACGTTCGACTGGTCCGGGGTCATCGTTTTTCATCAGAAAATTGATTTTTTGGACTCTACCAAAAATGATTCAAAATGTCATTTGGATCGGGCCTCATGTTGAATAACTACTTTTTAAACCCTCACAGTGACCAAAACTGCAATTTTTACAGAGTTTTGCTTACTCAAAATCTTCAATTTTGACCAATTTCAGGCACAGAAATGACTTTAAACACACTTATTTTAGTTGAAAAAGTAATAACTCACATCCAACCGTCATTTAAAGTCAAAAGATTAAATGTTAAAATTTCATCAATATTGACCATTTTTTCAACGTTCGACTGGTCCGGGGTCATCGTTTTTCATCAGAAAATGGATTTTTTGGACTCTACCAAAAATGATTCAAAATGTCATTTGGATCGGGCCTCATGTTGAATAACCACTTTTTAAACCCTCACAGTGACCAAAATTGCCATTTTTACAGAGTTTTGCTTACTCAAAATCTTCAATTTTGACCAATTTCAGGCACAGAAATGACTTTAAACACACTTATTTTAGTTGAAAAAGTAATAACTCACATCCAACCGTCATTTAAAGTCAAAAGATTAAATGTTAAAATTTCATCAATATTGACCATTTTATGAATGTTGGACTTGTCCGGGGTCATCGTTTTTCATCAGAAAATTGATTTTTTGGACTCTACCAAAAATGATTCAAAATGTCATTTGGATCGGGCCTCATGTTGAATAACCACTTTTTAAACCCTCACAGTGACCAAAACTGCCATTTTTACAGAGTTTTGCTTACTCAAAATCTTCAATTTTGACCAATTTCAGGCACAGAAATGACTTTAAACACACTTATTTTAGTTGAAAAAGTAATAACTCACATCCAACCGTCATTTAAAGTCAAAAGATTAAATGTTGGAATTTCATCAATATTGACCATTTTTTCAACGTTCGACTGGTCCGGGGTCATCGTTTTTCATCAGAAAATGGATTTTTTGGACTCTACCAAAAATGATTCAACATGTCATTTGGATCAGGCCTCATGTTGAATAACCACTTTTTAAACCCTCACAGTGACCAAAACTGCCATTTTTACAGAGTTTTGCTTACTCAAAATCTTCAATTTTGACCAATTTCAGGCACAGAAATGACTTTAAACACACTTATTTTAGTTGAAAAAGTAATAACTCACATCCAACCGTCATTTAAAGTCAAAAGATTAAATGTTAAAATTTCATCAATATTGACCATTTTTTCAACGTTCGACTGGTCCGGGGTCATCGTTTTTCATCAGAAAATTGATTTTTTGGACTCTACCAAAAATGATTCAAAATGTCATTTGGATCGGGCCTCATGTTGAATAACCACTTTTTAAACCCTCACAGTGACCAAAACTGCCATTTTCTACAGAGTTTTGCTTACTCAAAATCTTCAATTTTGACCAATTTCACGCACAGAAATGACTTTAAACACACTTATTTTAGTTGAAAAAGTAATAACTCACATCCAACCGTCATTTAAAGTCAAAAGATTAAATGTTAAAATTTCATCAATATTGACCATTTTTTCAACGTTCGACTGGTCCGGGGTCATCGTTTTTCATCAGAAAATTGATTTTTTGGACTCTACCAAAAATGATTCAACATGTCATTTGGATCAGGCCTCATGTTGAATAACCACTTTTTAAACACTCACAGTGACCAAAACTGCCATTTTTACAGAGTTTTGCTTACTCAAAATTTTCAATTTTGACCAATTTCAGGCACAGAAATGACTTTAAACACACTTATTTTAGTTGAAAAAGTAATAACTCACATCCAACCGTCATTTAAAGTCAAAAGATTAAATGTTAAAATTTCATCAATATTGACCATTTTTTCAACGTTCGACTGGTCCGGGGTCATCGTTTTTCATCAGAAAATTGATTTTTTGGACTCTACCAAAAATGATTCAAAATGTCATTTGGATCGGGCCTCATGTTGAATAACCACTTTTTAAACCCTCACAGTGACCAAAATTGCCATTTTTACAGAGTTTTGCTTACTCAAAATCTTCAATTTTGACCAATTTCAGGCACAGAAATGACTTTAAACACACTTATTTTAGTTGAAAAAGTAATAACTCACATCCAACCGTCATTTAAAGTCAAAAGATTAAATGTTAAAATTTCATCAATATTGACCATTTTTTCAACGTTCGACTGGTCCGGGGTCATCGTTTTTCATCAGAAAATTGATTTTTTGGACTCTACCAAAAATGATTCAAAATGTCATTTGGATCGGGCCTCATGTTGAATAACCACTTTTTAAACCCTCACAGTGACCAAAACTGCCATTTTTACAGAGTTTTGCTTACTCAAAATCTTCAATTTTGACCAATTTCAGGCACAGAAATGACTTTAAACACACTTATTTTAGTTGAAAAAGTAATAACTCACATCCAACCGTCATTTAAAGTCAAAAGATTAAATGTTAAAATTTCATCAATATTGAACATTTTTTCAACGTTCGACTGGTCCGGGGTCATCGTTTTTCATCAGAAAATTGATTTTTTGGACTCTACCAAAAATGATTCAAAATGTCATTTGGATCGGGCCTCATGTTGAATAACCACTTTTTAAACCCTCACAGTGACCAAAACTGCCATTTTTACAGAGTTTTGCTTATCAAAATCTTCAATTTTGACCAATTTCAGGCACAGAAATGACTTTAAACACACTTATTTTAGTTGAAAAAGTAATAACTCACATCCAACCGTCATTTAAAGTCAAAAGATTAAATGTTAAAATTTCATCAATATTGACCATTTTTTCAACGATCGACTGGTCCGGGGTCATCGTTTTTCATCAGAAAATGGATTTTTTGGACTCTACCAAAAATGATTCAACATGTCATTTGGATCAGGCCTCATGTTGAATAACCACTTTTTAAACCCTCACAGTGACCAAAACTGCCATTTTTACAGAGTTTTGCTTACTCAAAATCTTCAATTTTGACCAATTTCAGGCACAGAAATGACTTTAAACACACTTATTTTAGTTGAAAAAGTAATAACTCACATCCAACCGTCATTTAAAGTCAAAGGATTAAATGTTAAAATTTCATCAATATTGAACATTTTTTCAACGTTCGACTGGTCCGGGGTCATCGTTTTTCATCAGAAAATTGATTTTTTGGACTCTACCAAAAATGATTCAAAATGTCATTTGGATCGGGCCTCATGTTGAATAACCACTTTTTAAACCCTCACAGTGACCAAAACTGCAATTTTTACAGAGTTTTGCTTACTCAAAATCGTCAATTTTGACCAATTTCAGGCACAGAAATGACTTTAAACACACTTATTTTAGTTGAAAAAGTAATAACTCACATCCAACCGTCATTTAAAGTCAAAAGATTAAATGTTAAAATTTCATCAATATTGACCATTTTTTCAACGTTCGACTGGTCCGGGGTCATCGTTTTTCATCAGAAAATGGATTTTTTGGACTCTACCAAAAATGATTCAAAATGTCATTTGGATCGGGCCTCATGTTGAATAACCACTTTTTAAACCCTCACAGTGACCAAAATTGCCATTTTTACAGAGTTTTGCTTACTCAAAATCTTCAATTTTGACCAATTTCAGGCACAGAAATGACTTTAAACACACTTATTTTAGTTGAAAAAGTAATAACTCACATCCAACCGTCATTTAAAGTCAAAAGATTAAATGTTAAAATTTCATCAATATTGACCATTTTATGAATGTTGGACTTGTCCGGGGTCATCGTTTTTCATCAGAAAATTGATTTTTTGGACTCTACCAAAAATGATTCAAAATGTCATTTGGATCGGGCCTCATGTTGAATAACCACTTTTTAAACCCTCACAGTGACCAAAACTGCCATTTTTACAGAGTTTTGCTTACTCAAAATCTTCAATTTTGACCAATTTCAGGCACAGAAATGACTTTAAACACACTTATTTTAGTTGAAAAAGTAATAACTCACATCCAACCGTCATTTAAAGTCAAAAGATTAAATGTTGGAATTTCATCAATATTGACCATTTTTTCAACGTTCGACTGGTCCGGGGTCATCGTTTTTCATCAGAAAATGGATTTTTTGGACTCTACCAAAAATGATTCAACATGTCATTTGGATCAGGCCTCATGTTGAATAACCACTTTTTAAACCCTCACAGTGACCAAAACTGCCATTTTTACAGAGTTTTGCTTACTCAAAATCTTCAATTTTGACCAATTTCAGGCACAGAAATGACTTTAAACACACTTATTTTAGTTGAAAAAGTAATAACTCACATCCAACCGTCATTTAAAGTCAAAAGATTAAATGTTAAAATTTCATCAATATTGACCATTTTTTCAACGTTCGACTGGTCCGGGGTCATCGTTTTTCATCAGAAAATGGATTTTTTGGACTCTACCAAAAATGATTCAAAATGTCATTTGGATCGGGCCTCATGATGAATAACCACTTTTTAAACCCTCACAGTGACCAAAATTGCCATTTTCTACAGAGTTTTGCTTACTCAAAATCTTCAATTTTGACCAATTTCACGCACAGAAATGACTTTAAACACACTTATTTTAGTTGAAAAAGTAATAACTCACATCCAACCGTCATTTAAAGTCAAAAGATTAAATGTTAAAATTTCATCAATATTGACCATTTTTTCAACGTTCGACTGGTCCGGGGTCATCGTTTTTCATCAGAAAATTGATTTTTTGGACTCTACCAAAAATGATTCAACATGTCATTTGGATCAGGCCTCATGTTGAATAACCACTTTTTAAACACTCACAGTGACCAAAACTGCCATTTTTACAGAGTTTTGCTTACTCAAAATTTTCAATTTTGACCAATTTCAGGCACAGAAATGACTTTAAACACACTTATTTTAGTTGAAAAAGTAATAACTCACATCCAACCGTCATTTAAAGTCAAAAGATTAAATGTTAAAATTTCATCAATATTGACCATTTTTTCAACGTTCGACTGGTCCGGGGTCATCGTTTTTCATCAGAAAATTGATTTTTTGGACTCTACCAAAAATGATTCAAAATGTCATTTGGATAGGGCCTCATGTTGAATAACCACTTTTTAAACCCTCACAGTGACCAAAATTGCCATTTTTACAGAGTTTTGCTTACTCAAAATCTTCAATTTTGACCAATTTCAGGCACAGAAATGACTTTAAACACACTTATTTTAGTTGAAAAAGTAATAACTCACATCCAACCGTCATTTAAAGTCAAAAGATTAAATGTTAAAATTTCATCAATATTGACCATTTTTTCAACGTTCGACTGGTCCGGGGTCATCGTTTTTCATCAGAAAATTGATTTTTTGGACTCTACCAAAAATGATTCAAAATGTCATTTGGATCGGGCCTCATGTTGAATAACCACTTTTTAAACCCTCACAGTGACCAAAACTGCCATTTTTACAGAGTTTTGCTTACTCAAAATCTTCAATTTTGACCAATTTCAGGCACAGAAATGACTTTAAACACACTTATTTTAGTTGAAAAAGTAATAACTCACATCCAACCGTCATTTAAAGTCAAAAGATTAAATGTTAAAATTTCATCAATATTGAACATTTTTTCAACGTTCGACTGGTCCGGGGTCATCGTTTTTCATCAGAAAATTGATTTTTTGGACTCTACCAAAAATGATTCAAAATGTCATTTGGATCGGGCCTCATGTTGAATAACCACTTTTTAAACCCTCACAGTGACCAAAACTGCCATTTTTACAGAGTTTTGCTTATCAAAATCTTCAATTTTGACCAATTTCAGGCACAGAAATGACTTTAAACACACTTATTTTAGTTGAAAAAGTAATAACTCACATCCAACCGTCATTTAAAGTCAAAAGATTAAATGTTAAAATTTCATCAATATTGACCATTTTTTCAACGATCGACTGGTCCGGGGTCATCGTTTTTCATCAGAAAATGGATTTTTTGGACTCTACCAAAAATGATTCAACATGTCATTTGGATCAGGCCTCATGTTGAATAACCACTTTTTAAACCCTCACAGTGACCAAAACTGCCATTTTTACAGAGTTTTGCTTACTCAAAATCTTCAATTTTGACCAATTTCAGGCACAGAAATGACTTTAAACACACTTATTTTAGTTGAAAAAGTAATAACTCACATCCAACCGTCATTTAAAGTCAAAGG
The DNA here is from genome assembly GCF_964263255.1 of Lissotriton vulgaris. Lineage (NCBI taxonomy): Eukaryota > Metazoa > Chordata > Amphibia > Caudata > Salamandridae > Lissotriton > Lissotriton vulgaris. The sequence goes on along the minus strand of NW_028246918.1, from coordinate 58,341 downwards.
ATTAAATGTTAAAATTTCATCAATATTGAACATTTTTTCAACGTTCGACTGGTCCGGGGTCATCGTTTTTCATCAGAAAATTGATTTTTTGGACTCTACCAAAAATGATTCAAAATGTCATTTGGATCGGGCCTCATGTTGAATAACCACTTTTTAAACCCTCACAGTGACCAAAATTGCCATTTTCTACAGAGTTTTGCTTACTCAAAATCTTCAATTTTGACCAATTTCAGGCACAGAAATGACTTTAAACACACTTATTTTAGTTGAAAAAGTAATAACTCACATCCAACCGTCATTTAAAGTCAAAAGATTAAATGTTAAAATGTCATCAATATTGACCATTTTATGAATGTTGGACTTGTCCGGGGTCATCGTTTTTCATCAGAAAATTGATTTTTTGGACTCTACCAAAAATGATTCAAAATGTCATTTGGATCGGGCCTCATGTTGAATAACCACTTTTTAAACCCTCACAGTGACCAAAACTGCCATTTTTACAGAGTTTTGCTTACTCAAAATCTTCAATTTTGACCAATTTCAGGCACAGAAATGACTTTAAACACACTTATTTTAGTTGAAAAAGTAATAACTCACATCCAACCGTCATTTAAAGTCAAAAGATTAAATGTTGGAATTTCATCAATATTGACCATTTTTTCAACGTTCGACTGGTCCGGGGTCATCGTTTTTCATCAGAAAATGGATTTTTTGGACTCTACCAAAAATGATTCAACATGTCATTTGGATCAGGCCTCATGTTGAATAACCACTTTTTAAACCCTCACAGTGACCAAAACTGCCATTTTTACAGAGTTTTGCTTACTCAAAATCTTCAATTTTGACCAATTTCAGGCACAGAAATGACTTTAAACACACTTATTTTAGTTGAAAAAGTAATAACTCACATCCAACCGTCATTTAAAGTCAAAAGATTAAATGTTAAAATTTCATCAATATTGACCATTTTTTCAACGTTCGACTGGTCCGGGGTCATCGTTTTTCATCAGAAAATTGATTTTTTGGACTCTACCAAAAATGATTCAAAATGTCATTTGGATCGGGCCTCATGTTGAATAACCACTTTTTAAACCCTCACAGTGACCAAAACTGCCATTTTTACAGAGTTTTGCTTTCTCAAAATCTTCAATTTTGACCAATTTCAGGCACAGAAATGACTTTAAACACACTTATTTTAGTTGAAAAAGTAATAACTCACATCCAACCGTCATTTAAAGTCAAAAGATTAAATGTTAAAATTTCATCAATATTGACCATTTTTTCAACGTTCGACTGGTCCGGGGTCATCGTTTTTCATCAGAAAATGGATTTTTTGGACTCTACCAAAAATGATTCAAAATGTCATTTGGATCGGGCCTCATGATGAATAACCACTTTTTAAACCCTCACAGTGACCAAAATTGCCATTTTCTACAGAGTTTTGCTTACTCAAAATCTTCAATTTTGACCAATTTCACGCACAGAAATGACTTTAAACACACTTATTTTAGTTGAAAAAGTAATAACTCACATCCAACCGTCATTTAAAGTCAAAAGATTAAATGTTAAAATTTCATCAATATTGACCATTTTTTCAACGTTCGACTGGTCCGGGGTCATCGTTTTTCATCAGAAAATTGATTTTTTGGACTCTACCAAAAATGATTCAACATGTCATTTGGATCAGGCCTCATGTTGAATAACCACTTTTTAAACACTCACAGTGACCAAAACTGCCATTTTTACAGAGTTTTGCTTACTCAAAATTTTCAATTTTGACCAATTTCAGGCACAGAAATGACTTTAAACACACTTATTTTAGTTGAAAAAGTAATAACTCACATCCAACCGTCATTTAAAGTCAAAAGATTAAATGTTAAAATTTCATCAATATTGACCATTTTTTCAACGTTCGACTGGTCCGGGGTCATCGTTTTTCATCAGAAAATTGATTTTTTGGACTCTACCAAAAATGATTCAAAATGTCATTTGGATCGGGCCTCATGTTGAATAACCACTTTTTAAACCCTCACAGTGACCAAAATTGCCATTTTTACAGAGTTTTGCTTACTCAAAATCTTCAATTTTGACCAATTTCAGGCACAGAAATGACTTTAAACACACTTATTTTAGTTGAAAAAGTAATAACTCACATCCAACCGTCATTTAAAGTCAAAAGATTAAATGTTAAAATTTCATCAATATTGACCATTTTTTCAACGTTCGACTGGTCCGGGGTCATCGTTTTTCATCAGAAAATTGATTTTTTGGACTCTACCAAAAATGATTCAAAATGTCATTTGGATCGGGCCTCATGTTGAATAACCACTTTTTAAACCCTCACAGTGACCAAAACTGCCATTTTTACAGAGTTTTGCTTACTCAAAATCTTCAATTTTGACCAATTTCAGGCACAGAAATGACTTTAAACACACTTATTTTAGTTGAAAAAGTAATAACTCACATCCAACCGTCATTTAAAGTCAAAAGATTAAATGTTAAAATTTCATCAATATTGAACATTTTTTCAACGTTCGACTGGTCCGGGGTCATCGTTTTTCATCAGAAAATTGATTTTTTGGACTCTACCAAAAATGATTCAAAATGTCATTTGGATCGGGCCTCATGTTGAATAACCACTTTTTAAACCCTCACAGTGACCAAAACTGCCATTTTTACAGAGTTTTGCTTATCAAAATCTTCAATTTTGACCAATTTCAGGCACAGAAATGACTTTAAACACACTTATTTTAGTTGAAAAAGTAATAACTCACATCCAACCGTCATTTAAAGTCAAAAGATTAAATGTTAAAATTTCATCAATATTGACCATTTTTTCAACGATCGACTGGTCCGGGGTCATCGTTTTTCATCAGAAAATGGATTTTTTGGACTCTACCAAAAATGATTCAACATGTCATTTGGATCAGGCCTCATGTTGAATAACCACTTTTTAAACCCTCACAGTGACCAAAACTGCCATTTTTACAGAGTTTTGCTTACTCAAAATCTTCAATTTTGACCAATTTCAGGCACAGAAATGACTTTAAACACACTTATTTTAGTTGAAAAAGTAATAACTCACATCCAACCGTCATTTAAAGTCAAAGGATTAAATGTTAAAATTTCATCAATATTGAACATTTTTTCAACGTTCGACTGGTCCGGGGTCATCGTTTTTCATCAGAAAATGGATTTTTTGGACTCTACCAAAAATGATTCAAAATGTCATTTGGATCGGGCCTCATGTTGAATAACCACTTTTTAAACCCTCACAGTGACCAAAATTGCCATTTTTACAGAGTTTTGCTTACTCAAAATCTTCAATTTTGACCAATTTCAGGCACAGAAATGACTTTAAACACACTTATTTTAGTTGAAAAAGTAATAACTCACATCCAACCGTCATTTAAAGTCAAAAGATTAAATGTTAAAATTTCATCAATATTGACCATTTTATGAATGTTGGACTTGTCCGGGGTCATCGTTTTTCATCAGAAAATTGATTTTTTGGACTCTACCAAAAATGATTCAAAATGTCATTTGGATCGGGCCTCATGTTGAATAACCACTTTTTAAACCCTCACAGTGACCAAAACTGCCATTTTTACAGAGTTTTGCTTACTCAAAATCTTCAATTTTGACCAATTTCAGGCACAGAAATGACTTTAAACACACTTATTTTAGTTGAAAAAGTAATAACTCACATCCAACCGTCATTTAAAGTCAAAAGATTAAATGTTGGAATTTCATCAATATTGACCATTTTTTCAACGTTCGACTGGTCCGGGGTCATCGTTTTTCATCAGAAAATGGATTTTTTGGACTCTACCAAAAATGATTCAACATGTCATTTGGATCAGGCCTCATGTTGAATAACCACTTTTTAAACCCTCACAGTGACCAAAACTGCCATTTTTACAGAGTTTTGCTTACTCAAAATCTTCAATTTTGACCAATTTCAGGCACAGAAATGACTTTAAACACACTTATTTTAGTTGAAAAAGTAATAACTCACATCCAACCGTCATTTAAAGTCAAAAGATTAAATGTTAAAATTTCATCAATATTGACCATTTTTTCAACGTTCGACTGGTCCGGGGTCATCGTTTTTCATCAGAAAATTGATTTTTTGGACTCTACCAAAAATGATTCAAAATGTCATTTGGATCGGGCCTCATGTTGAATAACCACTTTTTAAACCCTCACAGTGACCAAAACTGCCATTTTTACAGAGTTTTGCTTTCTCAAAATCTTCAATTTTGACCAATTTCAGGCACAGAAATGACTTTAAACACACTTATTTTAGTTGAAAAAGTAATAACTCACATCCAACCGTCATTTAAAGTCAAAAGATTAAATGTTAAAATTTCATCAATATTGACCATTTTTTCAACGTTCGACTGGTCCGGGGTCATCGTTTTTCATCAGAAAATGGATTTTTTGGACTCTACCAAAAATGATTCAAAATGTCATTTGGATCGGGCCTCATGATGAATAACCACTTTTTAAACCCTCACAGTGACCAAAATTGCCATTTTCTACAGAGTTTTGCTTACTCAAAATCTTCAATTTTGACCAATTTCACGCACAGAAATGACTTTAAACACACTTATTTTAGTTGAAAAAGTAATAACTCACATCCAACCGTCATTTAAAGTCAAAAGATTAAATGTTAAAATTTCATCAATATTGACCATTTTTTCAACGTTCGACTGGTCCGGGGTCATCGTTTTTCATCAGAAAATTGATTTTTTGGACTCTACCAAAAATGATTCAACATGTCATTTGGATCAGGCCTCATGTTGAATAACCACTTTTTAAACACTCACAGTGACCAAAACTGCCATTTTTACAGAGTTTTGCTTACTCAAAATTTTCAATTTTGACCAATTTCAGGCACAGAAATGACTTTAAACACACTTATTTTAGTTGAAAAAGTAATAACTCACATCCAACCGTCATTTAAAGTCAAAAGATTAAATGTTAAAATTTCATCAATATTGACCATTTTTTCAACGTTCGACTGGTCCGGGGTCATCGTTTTTCATCAGAAAATTGATTTTTTGGACTCTACCAAAAATGATTCAAAATGTCATTTGGATCGGGCCTCATGTTGAATAACCACTTTTTAAACCCTCACAGTGACCAAAATTGCCATTTTTACAGAGTTTTGCTTACTCAAAATCTTCAATTTTGACCAATTTCAGGCACAGAAATGACTTTAAACACACTTATTTTAGTTGAAAAAGTAATAACTCACATCCAACCGTCATTTAAAGTCAAAAGATTAAATGTTAAAATTTCATCAATATTGACCATTTTTTCAACGTTCGACTGGTCCGGGGTCATCGTTTTTCATCAGAAAATTGATTTTTTGGACTCTACCAAAAATGATTCAAAATGTCATTTGGATCGGGCCTCATGTTGAATAACCACTTTTTAAACCCTCACAGTGACCAAAACTGCCATTTTTACAGAGTTTTGCTTACTCAAAATCTTCAATTTTGACCAATTTCAGGCACAGAAATGACTTTAAACACACTTATTTTAGTTGAAAAAGTAATAACTCACATCCAACCGTCATTTAAAGTCAAAAGATTAAATGTTAAAATTTCATCAATATTGAACATTTTTTCAACGTTCGACTGGTCCGGGGTCATCGTTTTTCATCAGAAAATTGATTTTTTGGACTCTACCAAAAATGATTCAAAATGTCATTTGGATCGGGCCTCATGTTGAATAACCACTTTTTAAACCCTCACAGTGACCAAAACTGCCATTTTTACAGAGTTTTGCTTATCAAAATCTTCAATTTTGACCAATTTCAGGCACAGAAATGACTTTAAACACACTTATTTTAGTTGAAAAAGTAATAACTCACATCCAACCGTCATTTAAAGTCAAAAGATTAAATGTTAAAATTTCATCAATATTGACCATTTTTTCAACGATCGACTGGTCCGGGGTCATCGTTTTTCATCAGAAAATGGATTTTTTGGACTCTACCAAAAATGATTCAACATGTCATTTGGATCAGGCCTCATGTTGAATAACCACTTTTTAAACCCTCACAGTGACCAAAACTGCCATTTTTACAGAGTTTTGCTTACTCAAAATCTTCAATTTTGACCAATTTCAGGCACAGAAATGACTTTAAACACACTTATTTTAGTTGAAAAAGTAATAACTCACATCCAACCGTCATTTAAAGTCAAAGGATTAAATGTTAAAATTTCATCAATATTGAACATTTTTTCAACGTTCGACTGGTCCGGGGTCATCGTTTTTCATCAGAAAATTGATTTTTTGGACTCTACCAAAAATGATTCAAAATGTCATTTGGATCGGGCCTCATGTTGAATAACCACTTTTTAAACCCTCACAGTGACCAAAACTGCAATTTTTACAGAGTTTTGCTTACTCAAAATCTTCAATTTTGACCAATTTCAGGCACAGAAATGACTTTAAACACACTTATTTTAGTTGAAAAAGTAATAACTCACATCCAACCGTCATTTAAAGTCAAAAGATTAAATGTTAAAATTTCATCAATATTGACCATTTTTTCAACGTTCGACTGGTCCGGGGTCATCGTTTTTCATCAGAAAATGGATTTTTTGGACTCTACCAAAAATGATTCAAAATGTCATTTGGATCGGGCCTCATGTTGAATAACCACTTTTTAAACCCTCACAGTGACCAAAATTGCCATTTTTACAGAGTTTTGCTTACTCAAAATCTTCAATTTTGACCAATTTCAGGCACAGAAATGACTTTAAACACACTTATTTTAGTTGAAAAAGTAATAACTCACATCCAACCGTCATTTAAAGTCAAAAGATTAAATGTTAAAATTTCATCAATATTGACCATTTTATGAATGTTGGACTTGTCCGGGGTCATCGTTTTTCATCAGAAAATTGATTTTTTGGACTCTACCAAAAATGATTCAAAATGTCATTTGGATCGGGCCTCATGTTGAATAACCACTTTTTAAACCCTCACAGTGACCAAAACTGCCATTTTTACAGAGTTTTGCTTACTCAAAATCTTCAATTTTGACCAATTTCAGGCACAGAAATGACTTTAAACACACTTATTTTAGTTGAAAAAGTAATAACTCACATCCAACCGTCATTTAAAGTCAAAAGATTAAATGTTGGAATTTCATCAATATTGACCATTTTTTCAACGTTCGACTGGTCCGGGGTCATCGTTTTTCATCAGAAAATGGATTTTTTGGACTCTACCAAAAATGATTCAACATGTCATTTGGATCAGGCCTCATGTTGAATAACCACTTTTTAAACCCTCACAGTGACCAAAACTGCCATTTTTACAGAGTTTTGCTTACTCAAAATCTTCAATTTTGACCAATTTCAGGCACAGAAATGACTTTAAACACACTTATTTTAGTTGAAAAAGTAATAACTCACATCCAACCGTCATTTAAAGTCAAAAGATTAAATGTTAAAATTTCATCAATATTGACCATTTTTTCAACGTTCGACTGGTCCGGGGTCATCGTTTTTCATCAGAAAATTGATTTTTTGGACTCTACCAAAAATGATTCAAAATGTCATTTGGATCGGGCCTCATGTTGAATAACCACTTTTTAAACCCTCACAGTGACCAAAACTGCCATTTTTACAGAGTTTTGCTTTCTCAAAATCTTCAATTTTGACCAATTTCAGGCACAGAAATGACTTTAAACACACTTATTTTAGTTGAAAAAGTAATAACTCACATCCAACCGTCATTTAAAGTCAAAAGATTAAATGTTAAAATTTCATCAATATTGACCATTTTTTCAACGTTCGACTGGTCCGGGGTCATCGTTTTTCATCAGAAAATGGATTTTTTGGACTCTACCAAAAATGATTCAAAATGTCATTTGGATCGGGCCTCATGATGAATAACCACTTTTTAAACCCTCACAGTGACCAAAATTGCCATTTTCTACAGAGTTTTGCTTACTCAAAATCTTCAATTTTGACCAATTTCACGCACAGAAATGACTTTAAACACACTTATTTTAGTTGAAAAAGTAATAACTCACATCCAACCGTCATTTAAAGTCAAAAGATTAAATGTTAAAATTTCATCAATATTGACCATTTTTTCAACGTTCGACTGGTCCGGGGTCATCGTTTTTCATCAGAAAATTGATTTTTTGGACTCTACCAAAAATGATTCAACATGTCATTTGGATCAGGCCTCATGTTGAATAACCACTTTTTAAACACTCACAGTGACCAAAACTGCCATTTTTACAGAGTTTTGCTTACTCAAAATTTTCAATTTTGACCAATTTCAGGCACAGAAATGACTTTAAACACACTTATTTTAGTTGAAAAAGTAATAACTCACATCCAACCGTCATTTAAAGTCAAAAGATTAAATGTTAAAATTTCATCAATATTGACCATTTTTTCAACGTTCGACTGGTCCGGGGTCATCGTTTTTCATCAGAAAATTGATTTTTTGGACTCTACCAAAAATGATTCAAAATGTCATTTGGATCGGGCCTCATGTGGATAACCACTTTTAAACCCTCACAGTGACCAAAATTGCCATTTTTACAGAGTTTTGCTTACTCAAAATCTTCAATTTTGACCAATTTCAGGCACAGAAATGACTTTAAACACACTTATTTTAGTTTGAAAAAGTAATAACTCACATCCAACCGTCATTTAAAGTCAAAAGATTAAATGTTAAAATTTCATCAATATTGACCATTTTATGAATGTTGGACTTGTCCCGGGGTCATCGTTTTTCATCAGAAAATTGATTTTTTGGACTCTACCAAAAATGATTCAAAATGTCATTTGGATCGGGCCTCATGTTGAATAACCACTTTTTAAACCCTCACAGTGACCAAAACTGCCATTTTTACAGAGTTTTGCTTACTCAAAATCTTCAATTTTGACCAATTTCAGGCACAGAAATGACTTTAAACACACTTATTTTAGTTGAAAAAGTAATAACTCACATCCAACGTCATTTAAAGTCAAAAGATTAAATGTTAAAATTTCATCAATATTGAACATTTTTTCAACGTTCGACTGGTCCTGGGTCATCGTTTTTCATCAGAAAATTGATTTTTTGGACTCTACCAAAAATGATTTCAAAATGTCATTTGGATCGGGCCTCATGTTGAATAACCACTTTTTAAACCTCACAGTGACCAAAACTGCCATTTTTACAGAGTTTTGCTTATCAAAATCTTCAATTTTGACCAATTTCAGGCACAGAAATGACTTTAAACACACTTATTTTAGTTGAAAAAGTAATAACTCACATCCAACCGTCATTTAAAGTCAAAAGATTAAATGTTAAAATTTCATCAATATTGACCATTTTTTCAACGATCGACTGGTCCGGGGTCATCGTTTTTCATCAGAAAATGGATTTTTTGGACTCTACCAAAAATGATTCAACATGTCATTTGGATCAGGCCTCATGTTGAATAACCACTTTTTAAACCCTCACAGTGACCAAAACTGCCATTTTTACAGAGTTTTGCTTACTCAAAATCTTCAATTTTGACCAATTTCAGGCACAGAAATGACTTTAAACACACTTATTTTAGTTGAAAAAGTAATAACTCACATCCAACCGTCATTTAAAGTCAAAGGATTAAATGTTAAAATTTCATCAATATTGAACATTTTTTCAACGTTCGACTGGTCCGGGGTCATCGTTTTTCATCAGAAAATTGATTTTTTTGGACTCTACCAAAAATGATTCAAAATGTCATTTGGATCGGGCCTCATGTTGAATAACCACTTTTTAAACCCTCACAGTGACCAAAACTGCAATTTTTACAGAGTTTTGCTTACTCAAAATCTTCAATTTTGACCAATTTCAGGCACAGAAATGACTTTAAACACACTTATTTTAGTTGAAAAAGTAATAACTCACATCCAACCGTCATTTAAAGTCAAAAGATTAAATGTTAAAATTGCATCAATATTGACCATTTTTTCAACGTTCGACTGGTCCGGGGTCATCCGTTTTTCATCAGAAAATGGATTTTTTGGACTCTACCAAAAATGATTCAAAATGTCATTTGGGATCGGGCTCATGTTGAATAACCACTTTTTAAACCCTCACAGTGACCAAAATTGCCATTTTTACAGAGTTTTGCTTACTCAAAATCTTCAATTTTGACCAATTTCAGGCACAGAAATGACTTTAAACACACTTATTTTAGTTGAAAAAGTATAATAACTCCTTCCAACCGTCATTTAAAGTCAAAAGATTAAATGTTAAAATTTCATCAATATTGACCATTTTATGAATGTTGGACTTGTCCGGGGGTCATCGTTTTTCATCAGAAAATTGATTTTTTGGACTCTACCAAAAATGATTCAAAATGTCATTTGGATCGGGCCTCATGTTGAATAACCACTTTTTAAACCCTCACAGTGACCAAAACTGCCATTTTTACAGAGTTTTGCTTACTCAAAATCTTCAATTTTGACCAATTTCAGGCACAGAAATGACTTTAAACACACTTATTTTAGTTGAAAAAGTAATAACTCACATCCAACCGTCATTTAAAGTCAAAAGATTAAATGTTGGAATTTCATCAATATTGACCATTTTTTCAACGTTCGACTGGTCCGGGGTCATCGTTTTTCAGAAAATGGATTTTTTGGACTCTACCAAAAATGATTCAACATGTCATTTGGATCAGGCCTCATGTTGAATAACCACTTTTTAAACCCTCACAGTGACCAAAACTGCCATTTTTACAGAGTTTTGCTTACTCAAAATCTTCAATTTTGACCAATTTCAGGCACAGAAATGACTTTAAACACACTTATTTTAGTTGAAAAAGTAATAACTCACATCCAACCGTCATTTAAAGTCAAAAGATTAAATGTTAAAATTTCATCAATATTGACCATTTTTTCAACGTTCGACTGGTCCGGGGTCATCGTTTTTCATCAGAAAATTGATTTTTTGGACTCTACCAAAAATGATTCAAAATGTCATTTGGATCGGGCCTCATGTTGAATAACCACTTTTTAAACCCTCACAGTGACCAAAACTGCCATTTTTACAGAGTTTTGCTTTCTCAAAATCTTCAATTTTGACCAATTTCAGGCACAGAAATGACTTTAAACACACTTATTTTAGTTGAAAAAGTAATAACTCACATCCAACCGTCATTTAAAGTCAAAAGATTAAATGTTAAAATTTCATCAATATTGACCATTTTTTCAACGTTCGACTGGTCCGGGGTCATCGTTTTTCATCAGAAAATGGATTTTTTGGACTCTACCAAAAATGATTCAAAATGTCATTTGGATCGGGCCTCATGATGAATAACCACTTTTTAAACCCTCACAGTGACCAAAATTGCCATTTTCTACAGAGTTTTGCTTACTCAAAATCTTCAATTTTGACCAATTTCACGCACAGAAATGACTTTAAACACACTTATTTTAGTTGAAAAAGTAATAACTCACATCCAACCGTCATTTAAAGTCAAAAGATTAAATGTTAAAATTTCATCAATATTGACCATTTTTTCAACGTTCGACTGGTCCGGGGTCATCGTTTTTCATCAGAAAATTGATTTTTTGGACTCTACCAAAAATGATTCAACATGTCATTTGGATCAGGCCTCATGTTGAATAACCACTTTTTAAACACTCACAGTGACCAAAACTGCCATTTTTACAGAGTTTTGCTTACTCAAAATTTTCAATTTTGACCAATTTCAGGCACAGAAATGACTTTAAACACACTTATTTTAGTTGAAAAAGTAATAACTCACATCCAACCGTCATTTAAAGTCAAAAGATTAAATGTTAAAATTTCATCAATATTGACCATTTTTTCAACGTTCGACTGGTCCGGGGTCATCGTTTTTCATCAGAAAATTGATTTTTTGGACTCTACCAAAAATGATTCAAAATGTCATTTGGATCGGGCCTCATGTTGAATAACCACTTTTTAAACCCTCACAGTGACCAAAATTGCCATTTTTACAGAGTTTTGCTTACTCAAAATCTTCAATTTTGACCAATTTCAGGCACAGAAATGACTTTAAACACACTTATTTTAGTTGAAAAAGTAATAACTCACATCCAACCGTCATTTAAAGTCAAAAGATTAAATGTTAAAATTTCATCAATATTGACCATTTTTTCAACGTTCGACTGGTCCGGGGTCATCGTTTTTCATCAGAAAATTGATTTTTTGGACTCTACCAAAAATGATTCAAAATGTCATTTGGATCGGGCCTCATGTTGAATAACCACTTTTTAAACCCTCACAGTGACCAAAACTGCCATTTTTACAGAGTTTTGCTTACTCAAAATCTTCAATTTTGACCAATTTCAGGCACAGAAATGACTTTAAACACACTTATTTTAGTTGAAAAAGTAATAACTCACATCCAACCATCATTTAAAGTCAAAAGATTAAATGTTAAAATTTCATCAATATTGAACATTTTTTCAACGTTCGACTGGTCCGGGGTCATCGTTTTTCATCAGAAAATTGATTTTTTGGACTCTACCAAAAATGATTCAAAATGTCATTTGGATCGGGCCTCATGTTGAATAACCACTTTTTAAACCCTCACAGTGACCAAAACTGCCATTTTTACAGAGTTTTGCTTATCAAAATCTTCAATTTTGACCAATTTCAGGCACAGAAATGACTTTAAACACACTTATTTTAGTTGAAAAAGTAATAACTCACATCCAACCGTCATTTAAAGTCAAAAGATTAAATGTTAAAATTTCATCAATATTGACCATTTTTTCAACGATCGACTGGTCCGGGGTCATCGTTTTTCATCAGAAAATGGATTTTTTGGACTCTACCAAAAATGATTCAACATGTCATTTGGATCAGGCCTCATGTTGAATAACCACTTTTTAAACCCTCACAGTGACCAAAACTGCCATTTTTACAGAGTTTTGCTTACTCAAAATCTTCAATTTTGACCAATTTCAGGCACAGAAATGACTTTAAACACACTTATTTTAGTTGAAAAAGTAATAACTCACATCCAACCGTCATTTAAAGTCAAAGGATTAAATGTTAAAATTTCATCAATATTGAACATTTTTTCAACGTTCGACTGGTCCGGGGTCATCGTTTTTCATCAGAAAATTGATTTTTTGGACTCTACCAAAAATGATTCAAAATGTCATTTGGATCGGGCCTCATGTTGAATAACCACTTTTTAAACCCTCACAGTGACCAAAACTGCAATTTTTACAGAGTTTTGCTTACTCAAAATCTTCAATTTTGACCAATTTCAGGCACAGAAATGACTTTAAACACACTTATTTTAGTTGAAAAAGTAATAACTCACATCCAACCGTCATTTAAAGTCAAAAGATTAAATGTTAAAATTTCATCAATATTGACCATTTTTTCAACGTTCGACTGGTCCGGGGTCATCGTTTTTCATCAGAAAATGGATTTTTTGGACTCTACCAAAAATGATTCAAAATGTCATTTGGATCGGGCCTCATGTTGAATAACCACTTTTTAAACCCTCACAGTGACCAAAATTGCCATTTTTACAGAGTTTTGCTTACTCAAAATCTTCAATTTTGACCAATTTCAGGCACAGAAATGACTTTAAACACACTTATTTTAGTTGAAAAAGTAATAACTCACATCCAACCGTCATTTAAAGTCAAAAGATTAAATGTTAAAATTTCATCAATATTGACCATTTTATGAATGTTGGACTTGTCCGGGGTCATCGTTTTTCATCAGAAAATTGATTTTTTGGACTCTACCAAAAATGAATCAAAATGTCATTTGGATCGGGCCTCATGTTGAATAACCACTTTTTAAACCCTCACAGTGACCAAAACTGCCATTTTTACAGAGTTTTGCTTACTCAAAATCTTCAATTTTGACCAATTTCAGGCACAGAAATGACTTTAAACACACTTATTTTAGTTGAAAAAGTAATAACTCACATCCAACCGTCATTTAAAGTCAAAAGATTAAATGTTAAAATTTCATCAATATTGACCATTTTTTCAACGTTCGACTGGTCCGGGGTCATCGTTTTTCATCAGAAAATTGATTTTTTGGACTCTACCAAAAATGATTCAAAATGTCATTTGGATCGGGCCTCATGTTGAATAACCACTTTTTAAACCCTCACAGTGACCAAAACTGCCATTTTTACAGAGTTTTGCTTTCTCAAAATCTTCAATTTTGACCAATTTCAGGCACAGAAATGACTTTAAACACACTTATTTTAGTTGAAAAAGTAATAACTCACATCCAACCGTCATTTAAAGTCAAAAGATTAAATGTTAAAATTTCATCAATATTGACCATTTTTTCAACGTTCGACTGGTCCGGGGTCATCGTTTTTCATCAGAAAATGGATTTTTTGGACTCTACCAAAAATGATTCAAAATGTCATTTGGATCGGGCCTCATGATGAATAACCACTTTTTAAACCCTCACAGTGACCAAAATTGCCATTTTCTACAGAGTTTTGCTTACTCAAAATCTTCAATTTTGACCAATTTCACGCACAGAAATGACTTTAAACACACTTATTTTAGTTGAAAAAGTAATAACTCACATCCAACCGTCATTTAAAGTCAAAAGATTAAATGTTAAAATTTCATCAATATTGACCATTTTTTCAACGTTCGACTGGTCCGGGGTCATCGTTTTTCATCAGAAAATTGATTTTTTGGACTCTACCAAAAATGATTCAACATGTCATTTGGATCAGGCCTCATGTTGAATAACCACTTTTTAAACACTCACAGTGACCAAAACTGCCATTTTTACAGAGTTTTGCTTACTCAAAATTTTCAATTTTGACCAATTTCAGGCACAGAAATGACTTTAAACACACTTATTTTAGTTGAAAAAGTAATAACTCACATCCAACCGTCATTTAAAGTCAAAAGATTAAATGTTAAAATTTCATCAATATTGACCATTTTTTCAACGTTCGACTGGTCCGGGGTCATCGTTTTTCATCAGAAAATTGATTTTTTGGACTCTACCAAAAATGATTCAAAATGTCATTTGGATCGGGCCTCATGTTGAATAACCACTTTTTAAACCCTCACAGTGACCAAAATTGCCATTTTTACAGAGTTTTGCTTACTCAAAATCTTCAATTTTGACCAATTTCAGGCACAGAAATGACTTTAAACACACTTATTTTAGTTGAAAAAGTAATAACTCACATCCAACCGTCATTTAAAGTCAAAAGATTAAATGTTAAAATTTCATCAATATTGAAAAAATTTTCAACGTTCGACTGGTCCGGGGTCATCGTTTTTCATCAGAAAATTGATTTTTTTGGACTCTACCAAAAATGATTCAAAATGTCATTTGGATCGGGCCTCATGTTGAATAACCACTTTTTAAACCCTCACAGTGACCAAAATTGCCATTTTTACAGAGTTTTGCTTACTCAAAATCTTCAATTTTGACCAATTTCAGGCACAGAAATGACTTTAAACACACTTATTTTAGTTGAAAAAGTAATAACTCACATCCAACCGTCATTTAAAGTCAAAAGATTAAATGTTAAAATTTCATCAATATTGACCATTTTTTCAACGTTCGACTGGTCCGGGGTCATCGTTTTTCATCAGAAAATGGATTTTTTGGACTCTACCAAAAATGATTCAAAATGTCATTTGGATCGGGCCTCATGTTGAATAACCACTTTTTAAACCCTCACAGTGACCAAAACTGCCATTTTTACAGAGTTTTGCTTACTCAAAATCTTCAATTTTGACCAATTTCAGGCACAGAAATGACTTTAAACACACTTATTTTAGTTGAAAAAGTAATAACTCACATCCAACCGTCATTTAAAGTCAAAAGATTAAATGTTAAAATTTCATCAATATTGAACATTTTTTCAACGTTCGACTGGTCCGGGGTCATCGTTTTTCATCAGAAAATTGATTTTTTGGACTCTACCAAAAATGATTCAAAATGTCATTTGGATCGGGCCTCATGTTGAATAACCACTTTTTAAACCCTCACAGTGACCAAAACTGCCATTTTTACAGAGTTTTGCTTATCAAAATCTTCAATTTTGACCAATTTCAGGCACAGAAATGACTTTAAACACACTTATTTTAGTTGAAAAAGTAATAACTCACATCCAACCGTCATTTAAAGTCAAAAGATTAAATGTTAAAATTTCATCAATATTGACCATTTTTTCAACGATCGACTGGTCCGGGGTCATCGTTTTTCATCAGAAAATTGATTTTTTGGACTCTACCAAAAATGATTCAAAATGTCATTTGGATCGGGCCTCATGTTGAATAACCACTTTTTAAACCCTCACAGTGACCAAAACTGCAATTTTTACAGAGTTTTGCTTACTCAAAATCTTCAATTTCGACCAATTTCAGGCACAGAAATGACTTTAAACACACTTATTTTAGTTGAAAAAGTAATAACTCACATCCAACCGTCATTTAAAGTCAAAAGATTAAATATTAAAATTTCATCAATATTGACCATTTTTTCAACGTTCGACTGGTCCGGGGTCATCGTTTTTCATCAGAAAATTGATTTTTTGGACTCTACCAAAAATGATTCAAAATGTCATTTGGATCGGGCCTCATGTTGAATAACCACTTTTTAAACCCTCACAGTGACCAAAATTGCCATTTTTACAGAGTTTTGCTTACTCAAAATCTTCAATTTTGACCAATTTCAGGCACAGAAATGACTTTAAACACACTTATTTTAGTTGAAAAAGTAATAACTCACATCCAACCGTCATTTAAAGTCAAAAGATTAAATGTTAAAATTTCATCAATATTGACCATTTTTTCAACGTTCGACTGGTCCGGGGTCATCGTTTTTCATCAGAAAATGGATTTTTTGGACTCTACCAAAAATGATTCAAAATGTCATTTGGATCGGGCCTCATGTTGAATAACCACTTTTTAAACCCTCACAGTGACCAAAACTGCCATTTTTACAGAGTTTTGCTTACTCAAAATCTTCAATTTTGACCAATTTCAGGCACAGAAATGACTTTAAACACACTTATTTTAGTTGAAAAAGTAATAACTCACATCCAACCGTCATTTAAAGTCAAAAGATTAAATGTTAAAATTTCATCAATATTGAACATTTTTTCAACGTTCGACTGGTCCGGGGTCATCGTTTTTCATCAGAAAATTGATTTTTTGGACTCTACCAAAAATGATTCAAAATGTCATTTGGATCGGGCCTCATGTTGAATAACCACTTTTTAAACCCTCACAGTGACCAAAACTGCCATTTTTACAGAGTTTTGCTTATCAAAATCTTCAATTTTGACCAATTTCAGGCACAGAAATGACTTTAAACACACTTATTTTAGTTGAAAAAGTAATAACTCACATCCAACCGTCATTTAAAGTCAAAAGATTAAATGTTAAAATTTCATCAATATTGACCATTTTTTCAACGATCGACTGGTCCGGGGTCATCGTTTTTCATCAGAAAATGGATTTTTTGGACTCTACCAAAAATGATTCAACATGTCATTTGGATCAGGCCTCATGTTGAATAACCACTTTTTAAACCCTCACAGTGACCAAAACTGCCATTTTTACAGAGTTTTGCTTACTCAAAATCTTCAATTTTGACCAATTTCAGGCACAGAAATGACTTTAAACACACTTATTTTAGTTGAAAAAGTAATAACTCACATCCAACCGTCATTTAAAGTCAAAGGATTAAATGTTAAAATTTCATCAATATTGACCATTTTTTCAACGTTCGACTGGTCCGGGGTCATCGTTTTTCATCAGAAAATTGATTTTTTGGACTCTACCAAAAATGATTCAAAATGTCATTTGGATCGGGCCTCATGTTGAATAACCACTTTTTAAACCCTCACAGTGACCAAAATTGCCATTTTCTACAGAGTTTTGCTTACTCAAAATCTTCAATTTTGACCAATTTCACGCACAGAAATGACTTTAAACACACTTATTTTAGTTGAAAAAGTAATAACTCACATCCAACCGTCATTTAAAGTCAAAAGATTAAATGTTAAAATTTCATCAATATTGACCATTTTTTCAACGTTCGACTGGTCCGGGGTCATCGTTTTTCATCAGAAAATGGATTTTTTGGACTCTACCAAAAATGATTCAACATGTCATTTGGATCAGGCCTCATGTTGAATAACCACTTTTTAAACCCTCACAGTGACCAAAACTGCCATTTTTACAGAGTTTTGCTTACTCAAAATTTTCAATTTTGACCAATTTCAGGCACAGAAATGACTTTAAACACACTTATTTTAGTTGAAAAAGTAATAACTCACATCCAACCGTCATTTAAAGTCAAAAGATTAAATGTTAAAATTTCATCAATATTGACCATTTTTTCAACGTTCGACTGGTCCGGGGTCATCGTTTTTCATCAGAAAATTGATTTTTTGGACTCTACCAAAAATGATTCAAAATGTCATTTGGATCGGGCCTCATGTTGAATAACCACTTTTTAAACCCTCACAGTGACCAAAATTGCCATTTTTACAGAGTTTTGCTTACTCAAAATCTTCAATTTTGACCAATTTCAGGCACAGAAATGACTTTAAACACACTTATTTTAGTTGAAAAAGTAATAACTCACATCCAACCGTCATTTAAAGTCAAAAGATTAAATGTTAAAATTTCATCAATATTGACCATTTTTTCAACGTTCGACTGGTCCGGGGTCATCGTTTTTCATCAGAAAATTGATTTTTTGGACTCTACCAAAAATGATTCAAAATGTCATTTGGATCGGGCCTCATGTTGAATAACCACTTTTTAAACCCTCACAGTGACCAAAACTGCAATTTTTACAGAGTTTTGCTTACTCAAAATCTTCAATTTCGACCAATTTCAGGCACAGAAATGACTTTAAACACACTTATTTTAGTTGAAAAAGTAATAACTCACATCCAACCGTCATTTAAAGTCAAAAGATTAAATATTAAAATTTCATCAATATTGACCATTTTTTCAACGTTCGACTGGTCCGGGGTCATCGTTTTTCATCAGAAAATTGATTTTTTGGACTCTACCAAAAATGATTCAAAATGTCATTTGGATCGGGCCTCATGTTGAATAACCACTTTTTAAACCCTCACAGTGACCAAAATTGCCATTTTTACAGAGTTTTGCTTACTCAAAATCTTCAATTTTGACCAATTTCAGGCACAGAAATGACTTTAAACACACTTATTTTAGTTGAAAAAGTAATAACTCACATCCAACCGTCATTTAAAGTCAAAAGATTAAATGTTAAAATTTCATCAATATTGAACATTTTTTCAACGTTCGACTGGTCCGGGGTCATCGTTTTTCATCAGAAAATTGATTTTTTGGACTCTACCAAAAATGATTCAAAATGTCATTTGGATCGGGCCTCATGTTGAATAACCACTTTTTAAACCCTCACAGTGACCAAAACTGCAATTTTTACAGAGTTTTGCTTACTCAAAATCTTCAATTTTGACCAATTTCAGGCACAGAAATGACTTTAAACACACTTATTTTAGTTGAAAAAGTAATAACTCACATCCAACCGTCATTTAAAGTCAAAAGATTAAATGTTAAAATTTCATCAATATTGACCATTTTTTCAACGTTCGACTGGTCCGGGGTCATCGTTTTTCATCAGAAAATGGATTTTTTGGACTCTACCAAAAATGATTCAACATGTCATTTGGATCAGGCCTCATGTTGAATAACCACTTTTTAAACCCTCACAGTGACCAAAACTGCCATTTTTACAGAGTTTTGCTTACTCAAAATCTTCAATTTTGACCAATTTCAGGCACAGAAATGACTTTAAACACACTTATTTTAGTTGAAAAAGTAATAACTCACATCCAACCGTCATTTAAAGTCAAAAGATTAAATGTTAAAATTTCATCAATATTGACCATTTTTTCAACGTTCGACTGGTCCGGGGTCATCGTTTTTCATCAGAAAATGGATTTTTTGGACTCTACCAAAAATGATTCAAAATGTCATTTGGATCGGGCCTCATGTTGAATAACCACTTTTTAAACCCTCACAGTGACCAAAACTGCCATTTTTACAGAGTTTTGCTTACTCAAAATCTTCAATTTTGACCAATTTCAGGCACAGAAATGACTTTAAACACACTTATTTTAGTTGAAAAAGTAATAACTCACATCCAACCGTCATTTAAAGTCAAAAGATTAAATGTTAAAATTTCATCAATATTGAACATTTTTTCAACGTTCGACTGGTCCGGGGTCATCGTTTTTCATCAGAAAATTGATTTTTTGGACTCTACCAAAAATGATTCAAAATGTCATTTGGATCGGGCCTCATGTTGAATAACCACTTTTTAAACCCTCACAGTGACCAAAACTGCCATTTTTACAGAGTTTTGCTTATCAAAATCTTCAATTTTGACCAATTTCAGGCACAGAAATGACTTTAAACACACTTATTTTAGTTGAAAAAGTAATAACTCACATCCAACCGTCATTTAAAGTCAAAAGATTAAATGTTAAAATTTCATCAATATTGACCATTTTTTCAACGATCGACTGGTCCGGGGTCATCGTTTTTCATCAGAAAATGGATTTTTTGGACTCTACCAAAAATGATTCAACATGTCATTTGGATCAGGCCTCATGTTGAATAACCACTTTTTAAACCCTCACAGTGACCAAAACTGCCATTTTTACAGAGTTTTGCTTACTCAAAATCTTCAATTTTGACCAATTTCAGGCACAGAAATGACTTTAAACACACTTATTTTAGTTGAAAAAGTAATAACTCACATCCAACCGTCATTTAAAGTCAAAAGATTAAATGTTAAAATTTCATCAATATTGACCATTTTTTCAACGTTCGACTGGTCCGGGGTCATCGTTTTTCATCAGAAAATTGATTTTTTGGACTCTACCAAAAATGATTCAAAATGTCATTTGGATCGGGCCTCATGTTGAATAACCACTTTTTAAACCCTCACAGTGACCAAAACTGCCATTTTTACAGAGTTTTGCTTTCTCAAAATCTTCAATTTTGACCAATTTCAGGCACAGAAATGACTTTAAACACACTTATTTTAGTTGAAAAAGTAATAACTCACATCCAACCGTCATTTAAAGTCAAAAGATTAAATGTTAAAATTTCATCAATATTGACCATTTTTTCAACGTTCGACTGGTCCGGGGTCATCGTTTTTCATCAGAAAATGGATTTTTTGGACTCTACCAAAAATGCTTCAAAATGTCATTTGGATCGGGCCTCATGTTGAATAACCACTTTTTAAACCCTCACAGTGACCAAAATTGCCATTTTCTACAGAGTTTTGCTTACTCAAAATCTTCAATTTTGACCAATTTCAGGCACAGAAATGACTTTAAACACACTTATTTTAGTTGAAAAAGTAATAACTCACATCCAACCGTCATTTAAAGTCAAAAGATTAAATGTTAAAATTTCATCAATATTGACCATTTTTTCAACGTTCGACTGGTCCGGGGTCATCGTTTTTCATCAGAAAATTGATTTTTTGGACTCTACCAAAAATGATTCAAAATGTCATTTGGATCGGGCCTCATGTTGAATAACCACTTTTTAAACCCTCACAGTGACCAAAATTGCCATTTTTACAGAGTTTTGCTTACTCAAAATCTTCAATTTTGACCAATTTCAGGCACAGAAATGACTTTAAACACACTTATTTTAGTTGAAAAAGTAATAACTCACATCCAACCGTCATTTAAAGTCAAAAGATTAAATGTTAAAATTTCATCAATATTGAACATTTTTTCAACGTTCGACTGGTCCGGGGTCATCGTTTTTCATCAGAAAATTGATTTTTTGGACTCTACCAAAAATGATTCAAAATGTCATTTGGATCGGGCCTCATGTTGAATAACCACTTTTTAAACCCTCACAGTGACCAAAACTGCAATTTTTACAGAGTTTTGCTTACTCAAAATCTTCAATTTCGACCAATTTCAGGCACAGAAATGACTTTAAACACACTTATTTTAGTTGAAAAAGTAATAACTCACATCCAACCGTCATTTAAAGTCAAAAGATTAAATATTAAAATTTCATCAATATTGACCATTTTTTCAACGTTCGACTGGTCCGGGGTCATCGTTTTTCATCAGAAAATTGATTTTTTGGACTCTACCAAAAATGATTCAAAATGTCATTTGGATCGGGCCTCATGTTGAATAACCACTTTTTAAACCCTCACAGTGACCAAAATTGCCATTTTTACAGAGTTTTGCTTACTCAAAATCTTCAATTTTGACCAATTTCAGGCACAGAAATGACTTTAAACACACTTATTTTAGTTGAAAAAGTAATAACTCACATCCAACCGTCATTTAAAGTCAAAAGATTAAATGTTAAAATTTCATCAATATTGAACATTTTTTCAACGTTCGACTGGTCCGGGGTCATCGTTTTTCATCAGAAAATTGATTTTTTGGACTCTACCAAAAATGATTCAAAATGTCATTTGGATCGGGCCTCATGTTGAATAACCACTTTTTAAACCCTCACAGTGACCAAAACTGCAATTTTTACAGAGTTTTGCTTACTCAAAATCTTCAATTTTGACCAATTTCAGGCACAGAAATGACTTTAAACACACTTATTTTAGTTGAAAAAGTAATAACTCACATCCAACCGTCATTTAAAGTCAAAAGATTAAATGTTAAAATTTCATCAATATTGACCATTTTTTCAACGTTCGACTGGTCCGGGGTCATCGTTTTTCATCAGAAAATGGATTTTTTGGACTCTACCAAAAATGATTCAACATGTCATTTGGATCAGGCCTCATGTTGAATAACCACTTTTTAAACCCTCACAGTGACCAAAACTGCCATTTTTACAGAGTTTTGCTTACTCAAAATCTTCAATTTTGACCAATTTCAGGCACAGAAATGACTTTAAACACACTTATTTTAGTTGAAAAAGTAATAACTCACATCCAACCGTCATTTAAAGTCAAAAGATTAAATGTTAAAATTTCATCAATATTGACCATTTTTTCAACGTTCGACTGGTCCGGGGTCATCGTTTTTCATCAGAAAATTGATTTTTTGGACTCTACCAAAAATGATTCAAAATGTCATTTGGATCGGGCCTCATGTTGAATAACCACTTTTTAAACCCTCACAGTGACCAAAATTGCCATTTTTACAGAGTTTTGCTTACTCAAAATCTTCAATTTTGACCAATTTCAGGCACAGAAATGACTTTAAACACACTTATTTTAGTTGAAAAAGTAATAACTCACATCCAACCGTCATTTAAAGTCAAAAGATTAAATGTTAAAATTTCATCAATATTGAACATTTTTTCAACGTTCGACTGGTCCGGGGTCATCGTTTTTCATCAGAAAATTGATTTTTTGGACTCTACCAAAAATGATTCAAAATGTCATTTGGATCGGGCCTCATGTTGAATAACCACTTTTTAAACCCTCACAGTGACCAAAACTGCAATTTTTACAGAGTTTTGCTTACTCAAAATCTTCAATTTTGACCAATTTCAGGCACAGAAATGACTTTAAACACACTTATTTTAGTTGAAAAAGTAATAACTCACATCCAACCGTCATTTAAAGTCAAAAGATTAAATGTTAAAATTTCATCAATATTGACCATTTTTTCAACGTTCGACTGGTCCGGGGTCATCGTTTTTCATCAGAAAATGGATTTTTTGGACTCTACCAAAAATGATTCAACATGTCATTTGGATCAGGCCTCATGTTGAATAACCACTTTTTAAACCCTCACAGTGACCAAAACTGCCATTTTTACAGAGTTTTGCTTACTCAAAATCTTCAATTTTGACCAATTTCAGGCACAGAAATGACTTTAAACACACTTATTTTAGTTGAAAAAGTAATAACTCACATCCAACCGTCATTTAAAGTCAAAAGATTAAATGTTAAAATTTCATCAATATTGACCATTTTTTCAACGTTCGACTGGTCCGGGGTCATCGTTTTTCATCAGAAAATGGATTTTTTGGACTCTACCAAAAATGATTCAAAATGTCATTTGGATCGGGCCTCATGTTGAATAACCACTTTTTAAACCCTCACAGTGACCAAAACTGCCATTTTTACAGAGTTTTGCTTACTCAAAATCTTCAATTTTGACCAATTTCAGGCACAGAAATGACTTTAAACACACTTATTTTAGTTGAAAAAGTAATAACTCACATCCAACCGTCATTTAAAGTCAAAAGATTAAATGTTAAAATTTCATCAATATTGAACATTTTTTCAACGTTCGACTGGTCCGGGGTCATCGTTTTTCATCAGAAAATTGATTTTTTGGACTCTACCAAAAATGATTCAAAATGTCATTTGGATCGGGCCTCATGTTGAATAACCACTTTTTAAACCCTCACAGTGACCAAAACTGCCATTTTTACAGAGTTTTGCTTATCAAAATCTTCAATTTTGACCAATTTCAGGCACAGAAATGACTTTAAACACACTTATTTTAGTTGAAAAAGTAATAACTCACATCCAACCGTCATTTAAAGTCAAAAGATTAAATGTTAATATTTCATCAATATTGACCATTTTTTCAACGATTGACTGGTCCGGGGTCATCGTTTTTCATCAGAAAATGGATTTTTTGGACTCTACCAAAAATGATTCAACATGTCATTTGGATCAGGCCTCATGTTGAATAACAACTTTTTAAACACTCACAGTGACCAAAACTGCCATTTTTACAGAGTTTTGCTTACTCAAAATTTTCAATTTTGACCAATTTCAGGCACAGAAATGACTTTAAACACACTTATTTTAGTTGAAAAAGTAATAACTCACATCCAACCGTCATTTAAAGTCAAAAGATTAAATGTTAAAATTTCATCAATATTGACCATTTTTTCAACGTTCGACTGGTCCGGGGTCATCGTTTTTCATCAGAAAATTGATTTTTTGGACTCTACCAAAAATGATTCAAAATGTCATTTGGATCGGGCCTCATGTTGAATAACCACTTTTTAAACCCTCACAGTGACCAAAATTGCCATTTTTACAGAGTTTTGCTTACTCAAAATCTTCAATTTTGACCAATTTCAGGCACAGAAATGACTTTAAACACACTTATTTTAGTTGAAAAAGTAATAACTCACATCCAACCGTCATTTAAAGTCAAAAGATTAAATGTTAAAATTTCATCAATATTGAAAAAATTTTCAACGTTCGACTGGTCCGGGGTCATCGTTTTTCATCAGAAAATTGATTTTTTTGGACTCTACCAAAAATGATTCAAAATGTCATTTGGATCGGGCCTCATGTTGAATAACCACTTTTTAAACCCTCACAGTGACCAAAATTGCCATTTTTACAGAGTTTTGCTTACTCAAAATCTTCAATTTTGACCAATTTCAGGCACAGAAATGACTTTAAACACACTTATTTTAGTTGAAAAAGTAATAACTCACATCCAACCGTCATTTAAAGTCAAAAGATTAAATGTTAAAATTTCATCAATATTGACCATTTTTTCAACGTTCGACTGGTCCGGGGTCATCGTTTTTCATCAGAAAATGGATTTTTTGGACTCTACCAAAAATGATTCAAAATGTCATTTGGATCGGGCCTCATGTTGAATAACCACTTTTTAAACCCTCACAGTGACCAAAACTGCCATTTTTACAGAGTTTTGCTTACTCAAAATCTTCAATTTTGACCAATTTCAGGCACAGAAATGACTTTAAACACACTTATTTTAGTTGAAAAAGTAATAACTCACATCCAACCGTCATTTAAAGTCAAAAGATTAAATGTTAAAATTTCATCAATATTGAACATTTTTTCAACGTTCGACTGGTCCGGGGTCATCGTTTTTCATCAGAAAATTGATTTTTTGGACTCTACCAAAAATGATTCAAAATGTCATTTGGATCGGGCCTCATGTTGAATAACCACTTTTTAAACCCTCACAGTGACCAAAACTGCCATTTTTACAGAGTTTTGCTTATCAAAATCTTCAATTTTGACCAATTTCAGGCACAGAAATGACTTTAAACACACTTATTTTAGTTGAAAAAGTAATAACTCACATCCAACCGTCATTTAAAGTCAAAAGATTAAATGTTAAAATTTCATCAATATTGACCATTTTTTCAACGATCGACTGGTCCGGGGTCATCGTTTTTCATCAGAAAATTGATTTTTTGGACTCTACCAAAAATGATTCAAAATGTCATTTGGATCGGGCCTCATGTTGAATAACCACTTTTTAAACCCTCACAGTGACCAAAACTGCAATTTTTACAGAGTTTTGCTTACTCAAAATCTTCAATTTCGACCAATTTCAGGCACAGAAATGACTTTAAACACACTTATTTTAGTTGAAAAAGTAATAACTCACATCCAACCGTCATTTAAAGTCAAAAGATTAAATATTAAAATGTCATCAATATTGACCATTTTTTCAACGTTCGACTGGTCCGGGGTCATCGTTTTTCATCAGAAAATTGATTTTTTGGACTCTACCAAAAATGATTCAAAATGTCATTTGGATCGGGCCTCATGTTGAATAACCACTTTTTAAACCCTCACAGTGACCAAAATTGCCATTTTTACAGAGTTTTGCTTACTCAAAATCTTCAATTTTGACCAATTTCAGGCACAGAAATGACTTTAAACACACTTATTTTAGTTGAAAAAGTAATAACTCACATCCAACCGTCATTTAAAGTCAAAAGATTAAATGTTAAAATTTCATCAATATTGACCATTTTTTCAACGTTCGACTGGTCCGGGGTCATCGTTTTTCATCAGAAAATGGATTTTTTGGACTCTACCAAAAATGATTCAAAATGTCATTTGGATCGGGCCTCATGTTGAATAACCACTTTTTAAACCCTCACAGTGACCAAAACTGCCATTTTTACAGAGTTTTGCTTACTCAAAATCTTCAATTTTGACCAATTTCAGGCACAGAAATGACTTTAAACACACTTATTTTAGTTGAAAAAGTAATAACTCACATCCAACCGTCATTTAAAGTCAAAAGATTAAATGTTAAAATTTCATCAATATTGAACATTTTTTCAACGTTCGACTGGTCCGGGGTCATCGTTTTTCATCAGAAAATTGATTTTTTGGACTCTACCAAAAATGATTCAAAATGTCATTTGGATCGGGCCTCATGTTGAATAACCACTTTTTAAACCCTCACAGTGACCAAAACTGCCATTTTTACAGAGTTTTGCTTATCAAAATCTTCAATTTTGACCAATTTCAGGCACAGAAATGACTTTAAACACACTTATTTTAGTTGAAAAAGTAATAACTCACATCCAACCGTCATTTAAAGTCAAAAGATTAAATGTTAAAATTTCATCAATATTGACCATTTTTTCAACGATCGACTGGTCCGGGGTCATCGTTTTTCATCAGAAAATGGATTTTTTGGACTCTACCAAAAATGATTCAACATGTCATTTGGATCAGGCCTCATGTTGAATAACCACTTTTTAAACCCTCACAGTGACCAAAACTGCCATTTTTACAGAGTTTTGCTTACTCAAAATCTTCAATTTTGACCAATTTCAGGCACAGAAATGACTTTAAACACACTTATTTTAGTTGAAAAGTAATAACTCACATCCAACCGTCATTTAAAGTCAAAGGATTAAATGTTAAAATTTCATCAATATTGACCATTTTTTCAACGTTCGACTGGTCCGGGGTCATCGTTTTTCATCAGAAAATTGATTTTTTGGACTCTACCAAAAATGATTCAAAATGTCATTTGGATCGGGCCTCATGTTGAATAACCACTTTTTAAACCCTCACAGTGACCAAAATTGCCATTTTCTACAGAGTTTTGCTTACTCAAAATCTTCAATTTTGACCAATTTCACGCACAGAAATGACTTTAAACACACTTATTTTAGTTGAAAAAGTAATAACTCACATCCAACCGTCATTTAAAGTCAAAAGATTAAATGTTAAAATTTCATCAATATTGACCATTTTTTCAACGTTCGACTGGTCCGGGGTCATCGTTTTTCATCAGAAAATGGATTTTTTGGACTCTACCAAAAATGATTCAACATGTCATTTGGATCAGGCCTCATGTTGAATAACCACTTTTTAAACCCTCACAGTGACCAAAACTGCCATTTTTACAGAGTTTTGCTTACTCAAAATTTTCAATTTTGACCAATTTCAGGCACAGAAATGACTTTAAACACACTTATTTTAGTTGAAAAAGTAATAACTCACATCCAACCGTCATTTAAAGTCAAAAGATTAAATGTTAAAATTTCATCAATATTGACCATTTTTTCAACGTTCGACTGGTCCGGGGTCATCGTTTTTCATCAGAAAATTGATTTTTTGGACTCTACCAAAAATGATTCAAAATGTCATTTGGATCGGGCCTCATGTTGAATAACCACTTTTTAAACCCTCACAGTGACCAAAATTGCCATTTTTACAGAGTTTTGCTTACTCAAAATCTTCAATTTTGACCAATTTCAGGCACAGAAATGACTTTAAACACACTTATTTTAGTTGAAAAAGTAATAACTCACATCCAACCGTCATTTAAAGTCAAAAGATTAAATGTTAAAATTTCATCAATATTGAACATTTTTTCAACGTTCGACTGGTCCGGGGTCATCGTTTTTCATCAGAAAATTGATTTTTTGGACTCTACCAAAAATGATTCAAAATGTCATTTGGATCGGGCCTCATGTTGAATAACCACTTTTTAAACCCTCACAGTGACCAAAACTGCAATTTTTACAGAGTTTTGCTTACTCAAAATCTTCAATTTCGACCAATTTCAGGCACAGAAATGACTTTAAACACACTTATTTTAGTTTAAAAAGTAATAACTCACATCCAACCGTCATTTAAAGTCAAAAGATTAAATATTAAAATTTCATCAATATTGACCATTTTTTCAACGTTCGACTGGTCCGGGGTCATCGTTTTTCATCAGAAAATTGATTTTTTGGACTCTACCAAAAATGATTCAAAATGTCATTTGGATCGGGCCTCGTGTTGAATAACCACTTTTTAAACCCTCACAGTGACCAAAATTGCCATTTTTACAGAGTTTTGCTTACTCAAAATCTTCAATTTTGACCAATTTCAGGCACAGAAATGACTTTAAACACACTTATTTTAGTTGAAAAAGTAATAACTCACATCCAACCGTCATTTAAAGTCAAAAGATTAAATGTTAAAATTTCATCAATATTGAACATTTTTTCAACGTTCGACTGGTCCGGGGTCATCGCTTTTCATCAGAAAATTGATTTTTTGGACTCTACCAAAAATGATTCAAAATGTCATTTGGATCGGGCCTCATGTTGAATAACCACTTTTTAAACCCTCACAGTGACCAAAACTGCAATTTTTACAGAGTTTTGCTTACTCAAAATCTTCAATTTTGACCAATTTCAGGCACAGAAATGACTTTAAACACACTTATTTTAGTTGAAAAAGTAATAACTCACATCCAACCGTCATTTAAAGTCAAAAGATTAAATGTTAAAATTTCATCAATATTGACCATTTTTTCAACGTTCGACTGGTCCGGGGTCATCGTTTTTCATCAGAAAATGGATTTTTTGGACTCTACCAAAAATGATTCAACATGTCATTTGGATCAGGCCTCATGTTGAATAACCACTTTTTAAACCCTCACAGTGACCAAAACTGCCATTTTTACAGAGTTTTGCTTACTCAAAATCTTCAATTTTGACCAATTTCAGGCACAGAAATGACTTTAAACACACTTATTTTAGTTGAAAAAGTAATAACTCACATCCAACCGTCATTTAAAGTCAAAAGATTAAATGTTAAAATTTCATCAATATTGACCATTTTTTCAACGTTCGACTGGTCCGGGGTCATCGTTTTTCATCAGAAAATGGATTTTTTGGACTCTACCAAAAATGATTCAAAATGTCATTTGGATCGGGCCTCATGTTGAATAACCACTTTTTAAACCCTCACAGTGACCAAAACTGCCATTTTTACAGAGTTTTGCTTACTCAAAATCTTCAATTTTGACCAATTTCAGGCACAGAAATGACTTTAAACACACTTATTTTAGTTGAAAAAGTAATAACTCACATCCAACCGTCATTTAAAGTCAAAAGATTAAATGTTAAAATTTCATCAATATTGAACATTTTTTCAACGTTCGACTGGTCCGGGGTCATCGTTTTTCATCAGAAAATTGATTTTTTGGACTCTACCAAAAATGATTCAAAATGTCATTTGGATCGGGCCTCATGTTGAATAACCACTTTTTAAACCCTCACAGTGACCAAAACTGCCATTTTTACAGAGTTTTGCTTATCAAAATCTTCAATTTTGACCAATTTCAGGCACAGAAATGACTTTAAACACACTTATTTTAGTTGAAAAAGTAATAACTCACATCCAACCGTCATTTAAAGTCAAAAGATTAAATGTTAAAATTTCATCAATATTGACCATTTTTTCAACGATCGACTGGTCCGGGGTCATCGTTTTTCATCAGAAAATGGATTTTTTGGACTCTACCAAAAATGATTCAACATGTCATTTGGATCAGGCCTCATGTTGAATAACCACTTTTTAAACCCTCACAGTGACCAAAACTGCCATTTTTACAGAGTTTTGCTTACTCAAAATCTTCAATTTTGACCAATTTCAGGCACAGAAATGACTTTAAACACACTTATTTTAGTTGAAAAAGTAATAACTCACATCCAACCGTCATTTAAAGTCAAAAGATTAAATGTTAAAATTTCATCAATATTGACCATTTTTTCAACGTTCGACTGGTCCGGGGTCATCGTTTTTCATCAGAAAATTGATTTTTTGGACTCTACCAAAAATGATTCAAAATGTCATTTGGATCGGGCCTCATGTTGAATAACCACTTTTTAAACCCTCACAGTGACCAAAACTGCCATTTTTACAGAGTTTTGCTTTCTCAAAATCTTCAATTTTGACCAATTTCAGGCACAGAAATGACTTTAAACACACTTATTTTAGTTGAAAAAGTAATAACTCACATCCAACCGTCATTTAAAGTCAAAAGATTAAATGTTAAAATTTCATCAATATTGACCATTTTTTCAACGTTCGACTGGTCCGGGGTCATCGTTTTTCATCAGAAAATGGATTTTTTGGACTCTACCAAAAATGCTTCAAAATGTCATTTGGATCGGGCCTCATGTTGAATAACCACTTTTTAAACCCTCACAGTGACCAAAATTGCCATTTTCTACAGAGTTTTGCTTACTCAAAATCTTCAATTTTGACCAATTTCAGGCACAGAAATGACTTTAAACACACTTATTTTAGTTGAAAAAGTAATAACTCACATCCAACCGTCATTTAAAGTCAAAAGATTAAATGTTAAAATTTCATCAATATTGACCATTTTT
This sequence comes from Lissotriton vulgaris, assembly GCF_964263255.1. Lineage (NCBI taxonomy): Eukaryota > Metazoa > Chordata > Amphibia > Caudata > Salamandridae > Lissotriton > Lissotriton vulgaris. Next base: position 26,893 of record NW_028246918.1, on the reverse strand, counting down.
TCAACGTTCGACTGGTCCGGGGTCATCGTTTTTCATCAGAAAATTGATTTTTTGGACTCTACCAAAAATGATTCAAAATGTCATTTGGATCGGGCCTCATGTTGAATAACCACTTTTTAAACCCTCACAGTGACCAAAATTGCCATTTTTACAGAGTTTTGCTTACTCAAAATCTTCAATTTTGACCAATTTCAGGCACAGAAATGACTTTAAACACACTTATTTTAGTTGAAAAAGTAATAACTCACATCCAACCGTCATTTAAAGTCAAAAGATTAAATGTTAAAATTTCATCAATATTGAACATTTTTTCAACGTTCGACTGGTCCGGGGTCATCGTTTTTCATCAGAAAATTGATTTTTTGGACTCTACCAAAAATGATTCAAAATGTCATTTGGATCGGGCCTCATGTTGAATAACCACTTTTTAAACCCTCACAGTGACCAAAACTGCAATTTTTACAGAGTTTTGCTTACTCAAAATCTTCAATTTCGACCAATTTCAGGCACAGAAATGACTTTAAACACACTTATTTTAGTTGAAAAAGTAATAACTCACATCCAACCGTCATTTAAAGTCAAAAGATTAAATATTAAAATTTCATCAATATTGACCATTTTTTCAACGTTCGACTGGTCCGGGGTCATCGTTTTTCATCAGAAAATTGATTTTTTGGACTCTACCAAAAATGATTCAAAATGTCATTTGGATCGGGCCTCATGTTGAATAACCACTTTTTAAACCCTCACAGTGACCAAAATTGCCATTTTTACAGAGTTTTGCTTACTCAAAATCTTCAATTTTGACCAATTTCAGGCACAGAAATGACTTTAAACACACTTATTTTAGTTGAAAAAGTAATAACTCACATCCAACCGTCATTTAAAGTCAAAAGATTAAATGTTAAAATTTCATCAATATTGAACATTTTTTCAACGTTCGACTGGTCCGGGGTCATCGTTTTTCATCAGAAAATTGATTTTTTGGACTCTACCAAAAATGATTCAAAATGTCATTTGGATCGGGCCTCATGTTGAATAACCACTTTTTAAACCCTCACAGTGACCAAAACTGCAATTTTTACAGAGTTTTGCTTACTCAAAATCTTCAATTTTGACCAATTTCAGGCACAGAAATGACTTTAAACACACTTATTTTAGTTGAAAAAGTAATAACTCACATCCAACCGTCATTTAAAGTCAAAAGATTAAATGTTAAAATTTCATCAATATTGACCATTTTTTCAACGTTCGACTGGTCCGGGGTCATCGTTTTTCATCAGAAAATGGATTTTTTGGACTCTACCAAAAATGATTCAACATGTCATTTGGATCAGGCCTCATGTTGAATAACCACTTTTTAAACCCTCACAGTGACCAAAACTGCCATTTTTACAGAGTTTTGCTTACTCAAAATCTTCAATTTTGACCAATTTCAGGCACAGAAATGACTTTAAACACACTTATTTTAGTTGAAAAAGTAATAACTCACATCCAACCGTCATTTAAAGTCAAAAGATTAAATGTTAAAATTTCATCAATATTGACCATTTTTTCAACGTTCGACTGGTCCGGGGTCATCGTTTTTCATCAGAAAATTGATTTTTTGGACTCTACCAAAAATGATTCAAAATGTCATTTGGATCGGGCCTCATGTTGAATAACCACTTTTTAAACCCTCACAGTGACCAAAATTGCCATTTTTACAGAGTTTTGCTTACTCAAAATCTTCAATTTTGACCAATTTCAGGCACAGAAATGACTTTAAACACACTTATTTTAGTTGAAAAAGTAATAACTCACATCCAACCGTCATTTAAAGTCAAAAGATTAAATGTTAAAATTTCATCAATATTGAACATTTTTTCAACGTTCGACTGGTCCGGGGTCATCGTTTTTCATCAGAAAATTGATTTTTTGGACTCTACCAAAAATGATTCAAAATGTCATTTGGATCGGGCCTCATGTTGAATAACCACTTTTTAAACCCTCACAGTGACCAAAACTGCAATTTTTACAGAGTTTTGCTTACTCAAAATCTTCAATTTTGACCAATTTCAGGCACAGAAATGACTTTAAACACACTTATTTTAGTTGAAAAAGTAATAACTCACATCCAACCGTCATTTAAAGTCAAAAGATTAAATGTTAAAATTTCATCAATATTGACCATTTTTTCAACGTTCGACTGGTCCGGGGTCATCGTTTTTCATCAGAAAATGGATTTTTTGGACTCTACCAAAAATGATTCAACATGTCATTTGGATCAGGCCTCATGTTGAATAACCACTTTTTAAACCCTCACAGTGACCAAAACTGCCATTTTTACAGAGTTTTGCTTACTCAAAATCTTCAATTTTGACCAATTTCAGGCACAGAAATGACTTTAAACACACTTATTTTAGTTGAAAAAGTAATAACTCACATCCAACCGTCATTTAAAGTCAAAAGATTAAATGTTAAAATTTCATCAATATTGACCATTTTTTCAACGTTCGACTGGTCCGGGGTCATCGTTTTTCATCAGAAAATGGATTTTTTGGACTCTACCAAAAATGATTCAAAATGTCATTTGGATCGGGCCTCATGTTGAATAACCACTTTTTAAACCCTCACAGTGACCAAAACTGCCATTTTTACAGAGTTTTGCTTACTCAAAATCTTCAATTTTGACCAATTTCAGGCACAGAAATGACTTTAAACACACTTATTTTAGTTGAAAAAGTAATAACTCACATCCAACCGTCATTTAAAGTCAAAAGATTAAATGTTAAAATTTCATCAATATTGAACATTTTTTCAACGTTCGACTGGTCCGGGGTCATCGTTTTTCATCAGAAAATTGATTTTTTGGACTCTACCAAAAATGATTCAAAATGTCATTTGGATCGGGCCTCATGTTGAATAACCACTTTTTAAACCCTCACAGTGACCAAAACTGCCATTTTTACAGAGTTTTGCTTATCAAAATCTTCAATTTTGACCAATTTCAGGCACAGAAATGACTTTAAACACACTTATTTTAGTTGAAAAAGTAATAACTCACATCCAACCGTCATTTAAAGTCAAAAGATTAAATGTTAAAATTTCATCAATATTGACCATTTTTTCAACGATCGACTGGTCCGGGGTCATCGTTTTTCATCAGAAAATGGATTTTTTGGACTCTACCAAAAATGATTCAACATGTCATTTGGATCAGGCCTCATGTTGAATAACCACTTTTTAAACCCTCACAGTGACCAAAACTGCCATTTTTACAGAGTTTTGCTTACTCAAAATCTTCAATTTTGACCAATTTCAGGCACAGAAATGACTTTAAACACACTTATTTTAGTTGAAAAAGTAATAACTCACATCCAACCGTCATTTAAAGTCAAAGGATTAAATGTTAAAATTTCATCAATATTGAACATTTTTTCAACGTTCGACTGGTCCGGGGTCATCGTTTTTCATCAGAAAATTGATTTTTTGGACTCTACCAAAAATGATTCAAAATGTCATTTGGATCGGGCCTCATGTTGAATAACCACTTTTTAAACCCTCACAGTGACCAAAACTGCAATTTTTACAGTGTTTTGCTTACTCAAAATCTTCAATTTTGACCAATTTCAGGCACAGAAATGACTTTAAACACACTTATTTTAGTTGAAAAAGTAATAACTCACATCCAACCGTCATTTAAAGTCAAAAGATTAAATGTTAAAATTTCATCAATATTGACCATTTTTTCAACGTTCGACTGGTCCGGGGTCATCGTTTTTCATCAGAAAATGGATTTTTTGGACTCTACCAAAAATGATTAAAAATGTCATTTGGATCGGGCCTCATGTTGAATAACCACTTTTTAAACCCTCACAGTGACCAAAATTGCCATTTTTACAGAGTTTTGCTTACTCAAAATCTTCAATTTTGACCAATTTCAGGCACAGAAATGACTTTAAACACACTTATTTTAGTTGAAAAAGTAATAACTCACATCCAACCGTCATTTAAAGTCAAAAGATTAAATGTTAAAATTTCATCAATATTGACCATTTTATGAATGTTGGACTTGTCCGGGGTCATCGTTTTTCATCAGAAAATTGATTTTTTGGACTCTACCAAAAATTATTCAAAATGTCATTTGGATCGGGCCTCATGTTGAATAACCACTTTTTAAACCCTCACAGTGACCAAAACTGCCATTTTTACAGAGTTTTGCTTACTCAAAATCTTCAATTTTGACCAATTTCAGGCACAGAAATGACTTTAAACACACTTATTTTAGTTGAAAAAGTAATAACTCACATCCAACCGTCATTTAAAGTCAAAAGATTAAATGTTGGAATTTCATCAATATTGACCATTTTTTCAACGTTCGACTGGTCCGGGGTCATCGTTTTTCATCAGAAAATGGATTTTTTGGACTCTACCAAAAATGATTCAACATGTCATTTGGATCAGGCCTCATGTTGAATAACCACTTTTTAAACCCTCACAGTGACCAAAACTGCCATTTTTACAGAGTTTTGCTTACTCAAAATCTTCAATTTTGACCAATTTCAGGCACAGAAATGACTTTAAACACACTTATTTTAGTTGAAAAAGTAATAACTCACATCCAACCGTCATTTAAAGTCAAAAGATTAAATGTTAAAATTTCATCAATATTGACCATTTTTTCAACGTTCGACTGGTCCGGGGTCATCGTTTTTCATCAGAAAATTGATTTTTTGGACTCTACCAAAAATGATTCAAAATGTCATTTGGATCGGGCCTCATGTTGAATAACCACTTTTTAAACCCTCACAGTGACCAAAACTGCCATTTTTACAGAGTTTTGCTTTCTCAAAATCTTCAATTTTGACCAATTTCAGGCACAGAAATGACTTTAAACACACTTATTTTAGTTGAAAAAGTAATAACTCACATCCAACCGTCATTTAAAGTCAAAAGATTAAATGTTAAAATTTCATCAATATTGACCATTTTTTCAACGTTCGACTGGTCCGGGGTCATCGTTTTTCATCAGAAAATTGATTTTTTGGACTCTACCAAAAATGATTCAAAATGTCATTTGGATCGGGCCTCATGTTGAATAACCACTTTTTAAACCCTCACAGTGACCAAAATTGCCATTTTTACAGAGTTTTGCTTACTCAAAATCTTCAATTTTGACCAATTTCAGGCACAGAAATGACTTTAAACACACTTATTTTAGTTGAAAAAGTAATAACTCACATCCAACCGTCATTTAAAGTCAAAAGATTAAATGTTAAAATTTCATCAATATTGAACATTTTTTCAACGTTCGACTGGTCCGGGGTCATCGTTTTTCATCAGAAAATTGATTTTTTGGACTCTACCAAAAATGATTCAACATGTCATTTGGATCAGGCCTCATGTTGAATAACCACTTTTTAAACCCTCACAGTGACCAAAACTGCCATTTTTACAGAGTTTTGCTTACTCAAAATCTTCAATTTTGACCAATTTCAGGCACAGAAATGACTTTAAACACACTTATTTTAGTTGAAAAAGTAATAACTCACATCCAACCGTCATTTAAAGTCAAAAGATTAAATGTTAAAATTTCATCAATATTGACCATTTTTTCAACGTTCGACTGGTCCGGGGTCATCGTTTTTCATCAGAAAATTGATTTTTTGGACTCTACCAAAAATGATTCAAAATGTCATTTGGATCGGGCCTCATGTTGAATAACCACTTTTTAAACCCTCACAGTGACCAAAACTGCCATTTTTACAGAGTTTTGCTTTCTCAAAATCTTCAATTTTGACCAATTTCAGGCACAGAAATGACTTTAAACACACTTATTTTAGTTGAAAAAGTAATAACTCACATCCAACCGTCATTTAAAGTCACAAGATTAAATGTTAAAATTTCATCAATATTGACCATTTTTTCAACGTTCGACTGGTCCGGGGTCATCGTTTTTCATCAGAAAATGGATTTTTTGGACTCTACCAAAAATGATTCAACATGTCATTTGGATCAGGCCTCATGTTGAATAACCACTTTTTAAACCCTCACAGTGACCAAAACTGCCATTTTTACAGAGTTTTGCTTACTCAAAATCTTCAATTTTGACCAATTTCAGGCACAGAAATGACTTTAAACACACTTATTTTAGTTGAAAAAGTAATAACTCACATCCAACCGTCATTTAAAGTCAAAAGATTAAATGTTAAAATTTCATCAATATTGACCATTTTTTCAACGTTCGACTGGTCCGGGGTCATCGTTTTTCATCAGAAAATTGATTTTTTGGACTCTACCAAAAAAGATTCAAAATGTCATTTGGATCGGGCCTCATGTTGAATAACCACTTTTTAAACCCTCACAGTGACCAAAACTGCCATTTTTACAGAGTTTTGCTTACTCAAAATCTTCAATTTTGACCAATTTCAGGCACAGAAATGACTTTAAACACACTTATTTTAGTTGAAAAAGTAATAACTCACATCCAACCGTCATTTAAAGTCAAAAGATTAAATGTTAAAATTTCATCAATATTGAACATTTTTTCAACGTTCGACTGGTCCGGGGTCATCGTTTTTCATCAGAAAATTTATTTTTTGGACTCTACCAAAAATGATTCAAAATGTCATTTGGATCGGGCCTCATGTTGAATAACCACTTTTTAAACCTTCACAGTGACCAAAACTGCCATTTTTACTGAGTTTTGCTTACTCAAAATCTTCAATTTTGACCAATTTCAGGCACAGAAATGACTTTAAACACACTTATTTTAGTTGAAAAAGTAATAACTCACATCCAACCGTCATTTAAAGTCAAAATATTAAATGTTAAAATTTCATCAATATTGACCATTTTTTCAACATTCGACTGGTCCGGAGTCATCATTTTTCATCAGAAAATTGATTTTTTGGACTCTACCAAAAATGATTCAAAATGTCATTTGGATCGGGCCTCATGTTGAATAACCACTTTTTAAACCTTCACAGTGACCAAAATTGCCATTTTCTACAGAGTTTTGCTTACTCAAAATCTTCAATTTTGACCAATTTCACGCACAGAAATGACTTTAAACACACTTATTTTAGTTGAAAAAGTAATAACTCACATCCAACCGTCATTTAAAGTCAAAAGATTAAATGTTAAAATTTCATCAATATTGACCATTTTTTCAACGTTCGACTGGTCCGGGGTCATCGTTTTTCATCAGAAAATTAATTTTTTGGACTCTACCAAAAATTATTCAAAATGTCATTTGGATCGGGCCTCATGTTGAATAACCACTTTTTAAACCCTCACAGTGACCAAAATTGCCATTTTTACAGAGTTTTGCTTACTCAAAATCTTCAATTTTGACCAATTTCAGGCACAGAAATGACTTTAAACACACTTATTTTAGTTGAAAAAGTAATAACTCACATCCAACCGTCATTTAAAGTCAAAAGATTAAATGTTAAAATTTCATCAATATTGACCATTTTTTCAACGTTCGACTGGTCCGGGGTCATCGTTTTTCATCAGAAAATGGATTTTTTGGACTCTACCAAAAATGATTCAACATGTCATTTGGATCAGGCCTCATGTTGAATAACCACTTTTTAAACCCTCACAGTGACCAAAACTGCCATTTTTACAGAGTTTTGCTTACTCAAAATCTTCAATTTTGACCAATTTCAGGCACAGAAATGACTTTAAACACACTTATTTTAGTTGAAAAAGTAATAACTCACATCCAACCGTCATTTAAAGTCAAAAGATTAAATGTTAAAATTTCATCAATATTGACCATTTTTTCAACGTTCGACTGGTCCGGGGTCATCGTTTTTCATCAGAAAATTGATTTTTTGGACTCTACCAAAAATGATTCAAAATGTCATTTGGATCGGGCCTCATGTTGAATAACCACTTTTTAAACCCTCACAGTGACCAAAACTGCCATTTTTACAGAGTTTTGCTTTCTCAAAATCTTCAATTTTGACCAATTTCAGGCACAGAAATGACTTTAAACACACTTATTTTAGTTGAAAAAGTAATAACTCACATCCAACCGTCATTTAAAGTCACAAGATTAAATGTTAAAATTTCATCAATATTGACCATTTTTTCAACGTTCGACTGGTCCGGGGTCATCGTTTTTCATCAGAAAATGGATTTTTTGGACTCTACCAAAAATGATTCAACATGTCATTTGGATCAGGCCTCATGTTGAATAACCACTTTTTAAACCCTCACAGTGACCAAAACTGCCATTTTTACAGAGTTTTGCTTACTCAAAATCTTCAATTTTGACCAATTTCAGGCACAGAAATGACTTTAAACACACTTATTTTAGTTGAAAAAGTAATAACTCACATCCAACCGTCATTTAAAGTCAAAAGATTAAATGTTAAAATTTCATCAATATTGACCATTTTTTCAACGTTCGACTGGTCCGGGGTCATCGTTTTTCATCAGAAAATTGATTTTTTGGACTCTACCAAAAAAGATTCAAAATGTCATTTGGATCGGGCCTCATGTTGAATAACCACTTTTTAAACCCTCACAGTGACCAAAACTGCCATTTTTACAGAGTTTTGCTTACTCAAAATCTTCAATTTTGACCAATTTCAGGCACAGAAATGACTTTAAACACACTTATTTTAGTTGAAAAAGTAATAACTCACATCCAACCGTCATTTAAAGTCAAAAGATTAAATGTTAAAATTTCATCAATATTGAACATTTTTTCAACGTTCGACTGGTCCGGGGTCATCGTTTTTCATCAGAAAATTTATTTTTTGGACTCTACCAAAAATGATTCAAAATGTCATTTGGATCGGGCCTCATGTTGAATAACCACTTTTTAAACCTTCACAGTGACCAAAACTGCCATTTTTACTGAGTTTTGCTTACTCAAAATCTTCAATTTTGACCAATTTCAGGCACAGAAATGACTTTAAACACACTTATTTTAGTTGAAAAAGTAATAACTCACATCCAACCGTCATTTAAAGTCAAAATATTAAATGTTAAAATTTCATCAATATTGACCATTTTTTCAACATTCGACTGGTCCGGAGTCATCATTTTTCATCAGAAAATTGATTTTTTGGACTCTACCAAAAATGATTCAAAATGTCATTTGGATCGGGCCTCATGTTGAATAACCACTTTTTAAACCTTCACAGTGACCAAAATTGCCATTTTCTACAGAGTTTTGCTTACTCAAAATCTTCAATTTTGACCAATTTCACGCACAGAAATGACTTTAAACACACTTATTTTAGTTGAAAAAGTAATAACTCACATCCAACCGTCATTTAAAGTCAAAAGATTAAATGTTAAAATTTCATCAATATTGACCATTTTTTCAACGTTCGACTGGTCCGGGGTCATCGTTTTTCATCAGAAAATTAATTTTTTGGACTCTACCAAAAATTATTCAAAATGTCATTTGGATCGGGCCTCATGTTGAATAACCACTTTTTAAACCCTCACAGTGACCAAAATTGCCATTTTTACAGAGTTTTGCTTACTCAAAATCTTCAATTTTGACCAATTTCAGGCACAGAAATGACTTTAAACACACTTATTTTAGTTGAAAAAGTAATAACTCACATCCAACCGTCATTTAAAGTCAAAAGATTAAATGTTAAAATTTCATCAATATTGACCATTTTTTCAACGTTCGACTGGTCCGGGGTCATCGTTTTTCATCAGAAAATGGATTTTTTGGACTCTACCAAAAATGATTCAACATGTCATTTGGATCAGGCCTCATGTTGAATAACCACTTTTTAAACCCTCACAGTGACCAAAACTGCAATTTTTACAGAGTTTTGCTTACTCAAAATCTTCAATTTTGACCAATTTCAGGCACAGAAATGACTTTAAACACACTTATTTTAGTTGAAAAAGTAATAACTCACATCCAACCGTCATTTAAAGTCAAAAGATTAAATGTTAAAATTTCATCAATATTGACCATTTTTTCAACGTTCGACTGGTCCGGGGTCATCGTTTTTCATCAGAAAATGGATTTTTTGGACTCTACCAAAAATGATTCAAAATGTCATTTGGATCGGGCCTCATGTTGAATAACCACTTTTTAAACCCTCACAGTGACCAAAACTGCCATTTTTACAGAGTTTTGCTTACTCAAAATCTTCAATTTTGACCAATTTCAGGCACAGAAATGACTTTAAACACACTTATTTTAGTTGAAAAAGTAATAACTCACATCCAACCGTCATTTAAAGTCAAAAGATTAAATGTTAAAATTTCATCAATATTGAACATTTTTTCAACGTTCGACTGGTCCGGGGTCATCGTTTTTCATCAGAAAATTGATTTTTTGGACTCTACCAAAAATGATTCAAAATGTCATTTGGATCGGGCCTCATGTTGAATAACCACTTTTTAAACCCTCACAGTGACCAAAACTGCCATTTTTACAGAGTTTTGCTTATCAAAATCTTCAATTTTGACCAATTTCAGGCACAGAAATGACTTTAAACACACTTATTTTAGTTGAAAAAGTAATAACTCACATCCAACCGTCATTTAAAGTCAAAAGATTAAATGTTAAAATTTCATCAATATTGACCATTTTTTCAACGATCGACTGGTCCGGGGTCATCGTTTTTCATCAGAAAATGGATTTTTTGGACTCTACCAAAAATGATTCAACATGTCATTTGGATCAGGCCTCATGTTGAATAACCACTTTTTAAACCCTCACAGTGACCAAAACTGCCATTTTTACAGAGTTTTGCTTACTCAAAATCTTCAATTTTGACCAATTTCAGGCACAGAAATGACTTTAAACACACTTATTTTAGTTGAAAAAGTAATAACTCACATCCAACCGTCATTTAAAGTCAAAGGATTAAATGTTAAAATTTCATCAATATTGAACATTTTTTCAACGTTCGACTGGTCCGGGGTCATCGTTTTTCATCAGAAAATTGATTTTTTGGACTCTACCAAAAATGATTCAAAATGTCATTTGGATCGGGCCTCATGTTGAATAACCACTTTTTAAACCCTCACAGTGACCAAAACTGCCATTTTTACAGAGTTTTGCTTATCAAAATCTTCAATTTTGACCAATTTCAGGCACAGAAATGACTTTAAACACACTTATTTTAGTTGAAAAAGTAATAACTCACATCCAACCGTCATTTAAAGTCAAAAGATTAAATGTTAAAATTTCATCAATATTGACCATTTTTTCAACGATCGACTGGTCCGGGGTCATCGTTTTTCATCAGAAAATGGATTTTTTGGACTCTACCAAAAATGATTCAACATGTCATTTGGATCAGGCCTCATGTTGAATAACCACTTTTTAAACCCTCACAGTGACCAAAACTGCCATTTTTACAGAGTTTTGCTTACTCAAAATCTTCAATTTTGACCAATTTCAGGCACAGAAATGACTTTAAACACACTTATTTTAGTTGAAAAAGTAATAACTCACATCCAACCGTCATTTAAAGTCAAAGGATTAAATGTTAAAATTTCATCAATATTGAACATTTTTTCAACGTTCGACTGGTCCGGGGTCATCGTTTTTCATCAGAAAATTGATTTTTTGGACTCTACCAAAAATGATTCAACATGTCATTTGGATCAGGCCTCATGTTGAATAACCACTTTTTAAACCCTCACAGTGACCAAAACTGCAATTTTTACAGAGTTTTGCTTACTCAAAATCTTCAATTTTGACCAATTTCAGGCACAGAAATGACTTTAAACACACTTATTTTAGTTGAAAAAGTAATAACTCACATCCAACCGTCATTTAAAGCCAAAAGATTAAATGTTAAAATTTCATCAATATTGACCATTTTATGAATGTTGGACTTGTCCGGGGTCATCGTTTTTCATCAGAAAATTGATTTTTTGGACTCTACCAAAAATGATTCAAAATGTCATTTGGATCGGGCCTCATGTTGAATAACCACTTTTTAAACCCTCACAGTGACCAAAACTGCCATTTTTACAGAGTTTTGCTTACTCAAAATCTTCAATTTTGACCAATTTCAGGCACAGAAATGACTTTAAACACACTTATTTTAGTTGAAAAAGTAATAACTCACATCCAACCGTCATTTAAAGTCAAAAGATTAAATGTTGGAATTTCATCAATATTGACCATTTTTTCAACGTTCGACTGGTCCGGGGTCATCGTTTTTCATCAGAAAATGGATTTTTTGGACTCTACCAAAAATGATTCAACATGTCATTTGGATCAGGCCTCATGTTGAATAACCACTTTTTAAACCCTCACAGTGACCAAAACTGCCATTTTTACAGAGTTTTGCTTACTCAAAATCTTCAATTTTGACCAATTTCAGGCACAGAAATGACTTTAAACACACTTATTTTAGTTGAAAAAGTAATAACTCACATCCAACCGTCATTTAAAGTCAAAAGATTAAATGTTAAAATTTCATCAATATTGACCATTTTTTCAACGTTCGACTGGTCCGGGGTCATCGTTTTTCATCAGAAAATTGATTTTTTGGACTCTACCAAAAATGATTCAAAATGTCATTTGGATCGGGCCTCATGTTGAATAACCACTTTTTAAACCCTCACAGTGACCAAAACTGCCATTTTTACAGAGTTTTGCTTTCTCAAAATCTTCAATTTTGACCAATTTCAGGCACAGAAATGACTTTAAACACACTTATTTTAGTTGAAAAAGTAATAACTCACATCCAACCGTCATTTAAAGTCAAAAGATTAAATGTTAAAATTTCATCAATATTGACCATTTTTTCAACGTTCGACTGGTCCGGGGTCATCGTTTTTCATCAGAAAATTGATTTTTTGGACTCTACCAAAAATGATTCAAAATGTCATTTGGATCGGGCCTCATGTTGAATAACCACTTTTTAAACCCTCACAGTGACCAAAATTGCCATTTTTACAGAGTTTTGCTTACTCAAAATCTTCAATTTTGACCAATTTCAGGCACAGAAATGACTTTAAACACACTTATTTTAGTTGAAAAAGTAATAACTCACATCCAACCGTCATTTAAAGTCAAAAGATTAAATGTTAAAATTTCATCAATATTGAACATTTTTTCAACGTTCGACTGGTCCGGGGTCATCGTTTTTCATCAGAAAATTGATTTTTTGGACTCTACCAAAAATGATTCAACATGTCATTTGGATCAGGCCTCATGTTGAATAACCACTTTTTAAACCCTCACAGTGACCAAAACTGCCATTTTTACAGAGTTTTGCTTACTCAAAATCTTCAATTTTGACCAATTTCAGGCACAGAAATGACTTTAAACACACTTATTTTAGTTGAAAAAGTAATAACTCACATCCAACCGTCATTTAAAGTCAAAAGATTAAATGTTAAAATTTCATCAATATTGACCATTTTTTCAACGTTCGACTGGTCCGGGGTCATCGTTTTTCATCAGAAAATGGATTTTTTGGACTCTACCAAAAATGATTCAACATGTCATTTGGATCAGGCCTCATGTTGAATAACCACTTTTTAAACCCTCACAGTGACCAAAACTGCCATTTTTACAGAGTTTTGCTTACTCAAAATCTTCAATTTTGACCAATTTCAGGCACAGAAATGACTTTAAACACACTTATTTTAGTTGAAAAAGTAATAACTCACATCCAACCGTCATTTAAAGTCAAAAGATTAAATGTTAAAATTTCATCAATATTGACCATTTTTTCAACGTTCGACTGGTCCGGGGTCATCGTTTTTCATCAGAAAATGGATTTTTTGGACTCTACCAAAAATGATTCAAAATGTCATTTGGATCGGGCCTCATGTTGAATAACCACTTTTAAACCCTCACAGTGACCAAAACTGCCATTTTTACAGAGTTTTGCTTACTCAAAATCTTCAATTTTGACCAATTTCAGGCACAGAAATGACTTTAAACACACTTATTTTAGTTGAAAAAGTAATAACTCACATCCAACCGTCATTTAAAGTCAAAAGATTAAATGTTAAAATTTCATCAATATTGAACATTTTTTCAACGTTCGACTGGTCCGGGGTCATCGTTTTTCATCAGAAAATTGATTTTTTGGACTCTACCAAAAATGATTCAAAATGTCATTTGGATCGGGCCTCATGTTGAATAACCACTTTTTAAACCCTCACAGTGACCAAAACTGCCATTTTTACAGAGTTTTGCTTATCAAAATCTTCAATTTTGACCAATTTCAGGCACAGAAATGACTTTAAACACACTTATTTTAGTTGAAAAAGTAATAACTCACATCCAACCGTCATTTAAAGTCAAAAGATTAAATGTTAAAATTTCATCAATATTGACCATTTTTTCAACGATCGACTGGTCCGGGGTCATCGTTTTTCATCAGAAAATGGATTTTTTGGACTCTACCAAAAATGATTCAACATGTCATTTGGATCAGGCCTCATGTTGAATAACCACTTTTTAAACCCTCACAGTGACCAAAACTGCCATTTTTACAGAGTTTTGCTTACTCAAAATCTTCAATTTTGACCAATTTCAGGCACAGAAATGACTTTAAACACACTTATTTTAGTTGAAAAAGTAATAACTCACATCCAACCGTCATTTAAAGTCAAAGGATTAAATGTTAAAATTTCATCAATATTGAACATTTTTTCAACGTTCGACTGGTCCGGGGTCATCGTTTTTCATCAGAAAATTGATTTTTTGGACTCTACCAAAAATGATTCAAAATGTCATTTGGATCGGGCCTCATGTTGAATAACCACTTTTTAAACCCTCACAGTGACCAAAACTGCCATTTTTACAGAGTTTTGCTTATCAAAATCTTCAATTTTGACCAATTTCAGGCACAGAAATGACTTTAAACACACTTATTTTAGTTGAAAAAGTAATAACTCACATCCAACCGTCATTTAAAGTCAAAAGATTAAATGTTAAAATTTCATCAATATTGACCATTTTTTCAACGATCGACTGGTCCGGGGTCATCGTTTTTCATCAGAAAATGGATTTTTTGGACTCTACCAAAAATGATTCAACATGTCATTTGGATCAGGCCTCATGTTGAATAACCACTTTTTAAACCCTCACAGTGACCAAAACTGCCATTTTTACAGAGTTTTGCTTACTCAAAATCTTCAATTTTGACCAATTTCAGGCACAGAAATGACTTTAAACACACTTATTTTAGTTGAAAAAGTAATAACTCACATCCAACCGTCATTTAAAGTCAAAGGATTAAATGTTAAAATTTCATCAATATTGAACATTTTTTCAACGTTCGACTGGTCCGGGGTCATCGTTTTTCATCAGAAAATTGATTTTTTGGACTCTACCAAAAATGATTCAAAATGTCATTTGGATCGGGCCTCATGTTGAATAACCACTTTTTAAACCCTCACAGTGACCAAAACTGCAATTTTTACAGAGTTTTGCTTACTCAAAATCTTCAATTTTGACCAATTTCAGGCACAGAAATGACTTTAAACACACTTATTTTAGTTGAAAAAGTAATAACTCACATCCAACCGTCATTTAAAGTCAAAAGATTAAATGTTAAAATTTCATCAATATTGACCATTTTTTCAACGTTCGACTGGTCCGGGGTCATCGTTTTTCATCAGAAAATGGATTTTTGGACTCTACCAAAAATGATTCAAAATGTCATTTGGATCGGGCCTCATGTTGAATAACCACTTTTTAAACCCTCACAGTGACCAAAATTGCCATTTTTACAGAGTTTTGCTTACTCAAAATCTTCAATTTTGACCAATTTCAGGCACAGAAATGACTTTAAACACACTTATTTTAGTTGAAAAAGTAATAACTCACATCCAACCGTCATTTAAAGTCAAAAGATTAAATGTTAAAATTTCATCAATATTGACCATTTTATGAATGTTGGACTTGTCCGGGGTCATCGTTTTTCATCAGAAAATTGATTTTTTGGACTCTACCAAAAATGATTCAAAATGTCATTTGGATCGGGCCTCATGTTGAATAACCACTTTTTAAACCCTCACAGTGACCAAAACTGCCATTTTTACAGAGTTTTGCTTACTCAAAATCTTCAATTTTGACCAATTTCAGGCACAGAAATGACTTTAAACACACTTATTTTAGTTGAAAAAGTAATAACTCACATCCAACCGTCATTTAAAGTCAAAAGATTAAATGTTGGAATTTCATCAATATTGACCATTTTTTCAACGTTCGACTGGTCCGGGGTCATCGTTTTTCATCAGAAAATGGATTTTTTGGACTCTACCAAAAATGATTCAACATGTCATTTGGATCAGGCCTCATGTTGAATAACCACTTTTTAAACCCTCACAGTGACCAAAACTGCCATTTTTACAGAGTTTTGCTTACTCAAAATCTTCAATTTTGACCAATTTCAGGCACAGAAATGACTTTAAACACACTTATTTTAGTTGAAAAAGTAATACCTCACATCCAACCGTCATTTAAAGTCAAAAGATTAAATGTTAAAATTTCATCAATATTGACCATTTTTTCAACGTTCGACTGGTCCGGGGTCATCGTTTTTCATCAGAAAATTGATTTTTTGGACTCTACCAAAAATGATTCAAAATGTCATTTGGATCGGGCCTCATGTTGAATAACCACTTTTTAAACCCTCACAGTGACCAAAACTGCCATTTTTACAGAGTTTTGCTTTCTCAAAATCTTCAATTTTGACCAATTTCAGGCACAGAAATGACTTTAAACACACTTATTTTAGTTGAAAAAGTAATAACTCACATCCAACCGTCATTTAAAGTCAAAAGATTAAATGTTAAAATTTCATCAATATTGACCATTTTTTCAACGTTCGACTGGTCCGGGGTCATCGTTTTTCATCAGAAAATTGATTTTTTGGACTCTACCAAAAATGATTCAAAATGTCATTTGGATCGGGCCTCATGTTGAATAACCACTTTTTAAACCCTCACAGTGACCAAAATTGCCATTTTTACAGAGTTTTGCTTACTCAAAATCTTCAATTTTGACCAATTTCAGGCACAGAAATGACTTTAAACACACTTATTTTAGTTGAAAAAGTAATAACTCACATCCAACCGTCATTTAAAGTCAAAAGATTAAATGTTAAAATTTCATCAATATTGAACATTTTTTCAACGTTCGACTGGTCCGGGGTCATCGTTTTTCATCAGAAAATTGATTTTTTGGACTCTACCAAAAATGATTCAACATGTCATTTGGATCAGGCCTCATGTTGAATAACCACTTTTTAAACCCTCACAGTGACCAAAACTGCCATTTTTACAGAGTTTTGCTTACTCAAAATCTTCAATTTTGACCAATTTCAGGCACAGAAATGACTTTAAACACACTTATTTTAGTTGAAAAAGTAATAACTCACATCCAACCGTCATTTAAAGTCAAAAGATTAAATGTTAAAATTTCATCAATATTGACCATTTTTTCAACGTTCGACTGGTCCGGGGTCATCGTTTTTCATCAGAAAATTGATTTTTTGGACTCTACCAAAAATGATTCAAAATGTCATTTGGATCGGGCCTCATGTTGAATAACCACTTTTTAAACCCTCACAGTGACCAAAACTGCCATTTTTACAGAGTTTTGCTTTCTCAAAATCTTCAATTTTGACCAATTTCAGGCACAGAAATGACTTTAAACACACTTATTTTAGTTGAAAAAGTAATAACTCACATCCAACCGTCATTTAAAGTCAAAAGATTAAATGTTAAAATTTCATCAATATTGAACATTTTTTCAACGTTCGACTGGTCCGGGGTCATCGTTTTTCATCAGAAAATTGATTTTTTGGACTCTACCAAAAATGATTCAAAATGTCATTTGGATCGGGCCTCATGTTGAATAACCACTTTTTAAACCCTCACAGTGACCAAAACTGCCATTTTTACAGAGTTTTGCTTATCAAAATCTTCAATTTTGACCAATTTCAGGCACAGAAATGACTTTAAACACACTTATTTTAGTTGAAAAAGTAATAACTCACATCCAACCGTCATTTAAAGTCAAAAGATTAAATGTTAAAATTTCATCAATATTGACCATTTTTTCAACGATCGACTGGTCCGGGGTCATCGTTTTTCATCAGAAAATGGATTTTTTGGACTCTACCAAAAATGATTCAACATGTCATTTGGATCAGGCCTCATGTTGAATAACCACTTTTTAAACCCTCACAGTGACCAAAACTGCCATTTTTACAGAGTTTTGCTTACTCAAAATCTTCAATTTTGACCAATTTCAGGCACAGAAATGACTTTAAACACACTTATTTTAGTTGAAAAAGTAATAACTCACATCCAACCGTCATTTAAAGTCAAAGGATTAAATGTTAAAATTTCATCAATATTGAACATTTTTTCAACGTTCGACTGGTCCGGGGTCATCGTTTTTCATCAGAAAATTGATTTTTTGGACTCTACCAAAAATGATTCAAAATGTCATTTGGATCGGGCCTCATGTTGAATAACCACTTTTTAAACCCTCACAGTGACCAAAACTGCCATTTTTACAGAGTTTTGCTTATCAAAATCTTCAATTTTGACCAATTTCAGGCACAGAAATGACTTTAAACACACTTATTTTAGTTGAAAAAGTAATAACTCACATCCAACCGTCATTTAAAGTCAAAAGATTAAATGTTAAAATTTCATCAATATTGACCATTTTTTCAACGATCGACTGGTCCGGGGTCATCGTTTTTCATCAGAAAATGGATTTTTTGGACTCTACCAAAAATGATTCAACATGTCATTTGGATCAGGCCTCATGTTGAATAACCACTTTTTAAACCCTCACAGTGACCAAAACTGCCATTTTTACAGAGTTTTGCTTACTCAAAATCTTCAATTTTGACCAATTTCAGGCACAGAAATGACTTTAAACACACTTATTTTAGTTGAAAAAGTAATAACTCACATCCAACCGTCATTTAAAGTCAAAGGATTAAATGTTAAAATTTCATCAATATTGAACATTTTTTCAACGTTCGACTGGTCCGGGGTCATCGTTTTTCATCAGAAAATTGATTTTTTGGACTCTACCAAAAATGATTCAACATGTCATTTGGATCAGGCCTCATGTTGAATAACCACTTTTTAAACCCTCACAGTGACCAAAACTGCAATTTTTACAGAGTTTTGCTTACTCAAAATCTTCAATTTTGACCAATTTCAGGCACAGAAATGACTTTAAACACACTTATTTTAGTTGAAAAAGTAATAACTCACATCCAACCGTCATTTAAAGTCAAAAGATTAAATGTTAAAATTTCATCAATATTGACCATTTTATGAATGTTGGACTTGTCCGGGGTCATCGTTTTTCATCAGAAAATTGATTTTTTGGACTCTACCAAAAATGATTCAAAATGTCATTTGGATCGGGCCTCATGTTGAATAACCACTTTTTAAACCCTCACAGTGACCAAAACTGCCATTTTTACAGAGTTTTGCTTACTCAAAATCTTCAATTTTGACCAATTTCAGGCACAGAAATGACTTTAAACACACTTATTTTAGTTGAAAAAGTAATAACTCACATCCAACCGTCATTTAAAGTCAAAAGATTAAATGTTGGAATTTCATCAATATTGACCATTTTTTCAACGTTCGACTGGTCCGGGGTCATCGTTTTTCATCAGAAAATGGATTTTTTGGACTCTACCAAAAATGATTCAACATGTCATTTGGATCAGGCCTCATGTTGAATAACCACTTTTTAAACCCTCACAGTGACCAAAACTGCCATTTTTACAGAGTTTTGCTTACTCAAATCTTCAATTTTGACCAATTTCAGGCACAGAAATGACTTTAAACACACTTATTTTAGTTGAAAAAGTAATAACTCACATCCAACCGTCATTTAAAGTCAAAAGATTAAATGTTAAAATTTCATCAATATTGACCATTTTTTCAACGTTCGACTGGTCCGGGGTCATCGTTTTTCATCAGAAAATTGATTTTTTGGACTCTACCAAAAATGATTCAAAATGTCATTTGGATCGGGCCTCATGTTGAATAACCACTTTTTAAACCCTCACAGTGACCAAAACTGCCATTTTTACAGAGTTTTGCTTTCTCAAAATCTTCAATTTTGACCAATTTCAGGCACAGAAATGACTTTAAACACACTTATTTTAGTTGAAAAAGTAATAACTCACATCCAACCGTCATTTAAAGTCAAAAGATTAAATGTTAAAATTTCATCAATATTGACCATTTTTTCAACGTTCGACTGGTCCGGGGTCATCGTTTTTCATCAGAAAATTGATTTTTTGGACTCTACCAAAAATGATTCAAAATGTCATTTGGATCGGGCCTCATGTTGAATAACCACTTTTTAAACCCTCACAGTGACCAAAATTGCCATTTTTACAGAGTTTTGCTTACTCAAAATCTTCAATTTTGACCAATTTCAGGCACAGAAATGACTTTAAACACACTTATTTTAGTTGAAAAAGTAATAACTCACATCCAACCGTCATTTAAAGTCAAAAGATTAAATGTTAAAATTTCATCAATATTGAACATTTTTTCAACGTTCGACTGGTCCGGGGTCATCGTTTTTCATCAGAAAATTGATTTTTTGGACTCTACCAAAAATGATTCAACATGTCATTTGGATCAGGCCTCATGTTGAATAACCACTTTTTAACCCTCACAGTGACCAAAACTGCCATTTTTACAGAGTTTTGCTTACTCAAAATCTTCAATTTTGACCAATTTCAGGCACAGAAATGACTTTAAACACACTTATTTTAGTTGAAAAAGTAATAACTCACATCCAACCGTCATTTAAAGTCAAAAGATTAAATGTTAAAATTTCATCAATATTGACCATTTTTTCAACGTTCGACTGGTCCGGGGTCATCGTTTTTCATCAGAAAATGGATTTTTTGGACTCTACCAAAAATGATTCAACATGTCATTTGGATCAGGCCTCATGTTGAATAACCACTTTTTAAACCCTCACAGTGACCAAAACTGCCATTTTTACAGAGTTTTGCTTACTCAAAATCTTCAATTTTGACCAATTTCAGGCACAGAAATGACTTTAAACACACTTATTTTAGTTGAAAAAGTAATAACTCACATCCAACCGTCATTTAAAGTCAAAAGATTAAATGTTAAAATTTCATCAATATTGACCATTTTTTCAACGTTCGACTGGTCCGGGGTCATCGTTTTTCATCAGAAAATGGATTTTTTGGACTCTACCAAAAATGATTCAAAATGTCATTTGGATCGGGCCTCATGTTGAATAACCACTTTTTAAACCCTCACAGTGACCAAAACTGCCATTTTTACAGAGTTTTGCTTACTCAAAATCTTCAATTTTGACCAATTTCAGGCACAGAAATGACTTTAAACACACTTATTTTAGTTGAAAAAGTAATAACTCACATCCAACCGTCATTTAAAGTCAAAAGATTAAATGTTAAAATTTCATCAATATTGAACATTTTTTCAACGTTCGACTGGTCCGGGGTCATCGTTTTTCATCAGAAAATTGATTTTTTGGACTCTACCAAAAATGATTCAAAATGTCATTTGGATCGGGCCTCATGTTGAATAACCACTTTTTAAACCCTCACAGTGACCAAAACTGCCATTTTTACAGAGTTTTGCTTATCAAAATCTTCAATTTTGACCAATTTCAGGCACAGAAATGACTTTAAACACACTTATTTAGTTGAAAAAGTAATAACTCACATCCAACCGTCATTTAAAGTCAAAAGATTAAATGTTAAAATTTCATCAATATTGACCATTTTTTCAACGATCGACTGGTCCGGGGTCATCGTTTTTCATCAGAAAATGGATTTTTGGACTCTACCAAAAATGATTCAACATGTCATTTGGATCAGGCCTCATGTTGAATAACCACTTTTTAAACCCTCACAGTGACCAAAACTGCCATTTTTACAGAGTTTTGCTTACTCAAAATCTTCAATTTTGACCAATTTCAGGCACAGAAATGACTTTAAACACACTTATTTTAGTTGAAAAAGTAATAACTCACATCCAACCGTCATTTAAAGTCAAAGGATTAAATGTTAAAATTTCATCAATATTGAACATTTTTTCAACGTTCGACTGGTCCGGGGTCATCGTTTTTCATCAGAAAATTGATTTTTTGGACTCTACCAAAAATGATTCAAAATGTCATTTGGATCGGGCCTCATGTTGAATAACCACTTTTTAAACCCTCACAGTGACCAAAACTGCCATTTTTACAGAGTTTTGCTTATCAAAATCTTCAATTTTGACCAATTTCAGGCACAGAAATGACTTTAAACACACTTATTTTAGTTGAAAAAGTAATAACTCACATCCAACCGTCATTTAAAGTCAAAAGATTAAATGTTAAAATTTCATCAATATTGACCATTTTTTCAACGATCGACTGGTCCGGGGTCATCGTTTTTCATCAGAAAATGGATTTTTTGGACTCTACCAAAAATGATTCAACATGTCATTTGGATCAGGCCTCATGTTGAATAACCACTTTTTAAACCCTCACAGTGACCAAAACTGCCATTTTTACAGAGTTTTGCTTACTCAAAATCTTCAATTTTGACCAATTTCAGGCACAGAAATGACTTTAAACACACTTATTTTAGTTGAAAAAGTAATAACTCACATCCAACCGTCATTTAAAGTCAAAGGATTAAATGTTAAAATTTCATCAATATTGAACATTTTTTCAACGTTCGACTGGTCCGGGGTCATCGTTTTTCATCAGAAAATTGATTTTTTGGACTCTACCAAAAATGATTCAAAATGTCATTTGGATCGGGCCTCATGTTGAATAACCACTTTTTAAACCCTCACAGTGACCAAAACTGCAATTTTTACAGAGTTTTGCTTACTCAAAATCTTCAATTTTGACCAATTTCAGGCACAGAAATGACTTTAAACACACTTATTTTAGTTGAAAAAGTAATAACTCACATCCAACCGTCATTTAAAGTCAAAAGATTAAATGTTAAAATTTCATCAATATTGACCATTTTTTCAACGTTCGACTGGTCCGGGGTCATCGTTTTTCATCAGAAAATGGATTTTTGGACTCTACCAAAAATGATTCAAAATGTCATTTGGATCGGGCCTCATGTTGAATAACCACTTTTTAAACCCTCACAGTGACCAAAATTGCCATTTTTACAGAGTTTTGCTTACTCAAAATCTTCAATTTTGACCAATTTCAGGCACAGAAATGACTTTAAACACACTTATTTTAGTTGAAAAAGTAATAACTCACATCCAACCGTCATTTAAAGTCAAAAGATTAAATGTTAAAATTTCATCAATATTGACCATTTTATGAATGTTGGACTTGTCCGGGGTCATCGTTTTTCATCAGAAAATTGATTTTTTGGACTCTACCAAAAATGATTCAAAATGTCATTTGGATCGGGCCTCATGTTGAATAACCACTTTTTAAACCCTCACAGTGACCAAAACTGCCATTTTTACAGAGTTTTGCTTACTCAAAATCTTCAATTTTGACCAATTTCAGGCACAGAAATGACTTTAAACACACTTATTTTAGTTGAAAAAGTAATAACTCACATCCAACCGTCATTTAAAGTCAAAAGATTAAATGTTGGAATTTCATCAATATTGACCATTTTTTCAACGTTCGACTGGTCCGGGGTCATCGTTTTTCATCAGAAAATGGATTTTTTGGACTCTACCAAAAATGATTCAACATGTCATTTGGATCAGGCCTCATGTTGAATAACCACTTTTTAAACCCTCACAGTGACCAAAACTGCCATTTTTACAGAGTTTTGCTTACTCAAAATCTTCAATTTTGACCAATTTCAGGCACAGAAATGACTTTAAACACACTTATTTTAGTTGAAAAAGTAATACCTCACATCCAACCGTCATTTAAAGTCAAAAGATTAAATGTTAAAATTTCATCAATATTGACCATTTTTTCAACGTTCGACTGGTCCGGGGTCATCGTTTTTCATCAGAAAATTGATTTTTTGGACTCTACCAAAAATGATTCAAAATGTCATTTGGATCGGGCCTCATGTTGAATAACCACTTTTTAAACCCTCACAGTGACCAAAACTGCCATTTTTACAGAGTTTTGCTTTCTCAAAATCTTCAATTTTGACCAATTTCAGGCACAGAAATGACTTTAAACACACTTATTTTAGTTGAAAAAGTAATAACTCACATCCAACCGTCATTTAAAGTCAAAAGATTAAATGTTAAAATTTCATCAATATTGACCATTTTTTCAACGTTCGACTGGTCCGGGGTCATCGTTTTTCATCAGAAAATTGATTTTTTGGACTCTACCAAAAATGATTCAAAATGTCATTTGGATCGGGCCTCATGTTGAATAACCACTTTTTAAACCCTCACAGTGACCAAAATTGCCATTTTTACAGAGTTTTGCTTACTCAAAATCTTCAATTTTGACCAATTTCAGGCACAGAAATGACTTTAAACACACTTATTTTAGTTGAAAAAGTAATAACTCACATCCAACCGTCATTTAAAGTCAAAAGATTAAATGTTAAAATTTCATCAATATTGAACATTTTTTCAACGTTCGACTGGTCCGGGGTCATCGTTTTTCATCAGAAAATTGATTTTTTGGACTCTACCAAAAATGATTCAACATGTCATTTGGATCAGGCCTCATGTTGAATAACCACTTTTTAAACCCTCACAGTGACCAAAACTGCCATTTTTACAGAGTTTTGCTTACTCAAAATCTTCAATTTTGACCAATTTCAGGCACAGAAATGACTTTAAACACACTTATTTTAGTTGAAAAAGTAATAACTCACATCCAACCGTCATTTAAAGTCAAAAGATTAAATGTTAAAATTTCATCAATATTGACCATTTTTTCAACGTTCGACTGGTCCGGGGTCATCGTTTTTCATCAGAAAATTGATTTTTTTGGACTCTACCAAAAATGATTCAAAATGTCATTTGGATCGGGCCTCATGTTGAATAACCACTTTTTAAACCCTCACAGTGACCAAAACTGCCATTTTTACAGAGTTTTGCTTTCTCAAAATCTTCAATTTTGACCAATTTCAGGCACAGAAATGACTTTAAACACACTTATTTTTAGTTGAAAAAGTAATAACTCACATCCAACCGTCATTTAAAGTCACAAGATTAAATGTTAAAATTTCATCAATATTGACCATTTTTTCAACGTTCGACTGGTCCGGGGTCATCGTTTTTCATCAGAAAATGGATTTTTTGGACTCTACCAAAAATGATTCAACATGTCATTTGGATCAGGCCTCATGTTGAATAACCACTTTTTAAACCCTCACAGTGACCAAAACTGCCATTTTTACAGAGTTTTGCTTACTCAAAATCTTCAATTTTGACCAATTTCAGGCACAGAAATGACTTTAAACACACTTATTTTAGTTGAAAAAGTAATAACTCACATCCAACCGTCATTTAAAGTCAAAAGATTAAATGTTAAAATTTCATCAATATTGACCATTTTTTCAACGTTCGACTGGTCCGGGGTCATCGTTTTTCATCAGAAAATTGATTTTTTGGACTCTACCAAAAAAGATTCAAAATGTCATTTGGATCGGGCCTCATGTTGAATAACCACTTTTTAAACCCTCACAGTGACCAAAACTGCCATTTTTACAGAGTTTTGCTTACTCAAAATCTTCAATTTTGACCAATTTCAGGCACAGAAATGACTTTAAACACACTTATTTTAGTTGAAAAAGTAATAACTCACATCCAACCGTCATTTAAAGTCAAAAGATTAAATGTTAAAATTTCATCAATATTGAACATTTTTTCAACGTTCGACTGGTCCGGGGTCATCGTTTTTCATCAGAAAATTTATTTTTTGGACTCTACCAAAAATGATTCAAAATGTCATTTGGATCGGGCCTCATGTTGAATAACCACTTTTTAAACCTTCACAGTGACCAAAACTGCCATTTTTACTGAGTTTTGCTTACTCAAAATCTTCAATTTTGACCAATTTCAGGCACAGAAATGACTTTAAACACACTTATTTTAGTTGAAAAAGTAATAACTCACATCCAACCGTCATTTAAAGTCAAAATATTAAATGTTAAAATTTCATCAATATTGACCATTTTTTCAACATTCGACTGGTCCGGAGTCATCATTTTTCATCAGAAAATTGATTTTTTGGACTCTACCAAAATGATTCAAAATGTCATTTGGATCGGGCCTCATGTTGAATAACCACTTTTTAAACCTTCACAGTGACCAAAACTGCCATTTTTACTGAGTTTTGCTTACTCAAAATCTTCAATTTTGACCAATTTCAGGCACAGAAATGACTTTAAACACACTTATTTTAGTTGAAAAAGTAATAACTCACATCCAACCGTCATTTAAAGTCAAAAGATTAAATGTTAAAATTTCATCAATATTGACCATTTTTTCAACGTTCGACTGGTCCGGGGTCATCGTTTTTCATCAGAAAATGGATTTTTTGGACTCTACCAAAAATGATTCAAAATGTCATTTGGATCGGGCCTCATGTTGAATAACCACTTTTTAAACCCTCACAGTGACCAAAACTGCCATTTTTACAGAGTTTTGCTTACTCAAAATCTTCAATTTTGACCAATTTCAGGCACAGAAATGACTTTAAACACACTTATTTTAGTTGAAAAAGTAATAACTCACATCCAACCGTCATTTAAAGTCAAAAGATTAAATGTTAAAATTTCATCAATATTGAACATTTTTTCAACGTTCGACTGGTCCGGGGTCATCGTTTTTCATCAGAAAATTGATTTTTGGACTCTACCAAAAATGAATTCAAAATGTCATTTGGATCGGGCCTCATGTTGAATAACCACTTTTTAAACCCTCACAGTGACCAAAACTGCCATTTTTACAGAGTTTT